>NW_025767147.1:0-235000 GCF_003918875.1 Haliotis rubra
GGGACACCAGAAATGGGCTTCACACATTGCACCCATGTGGGGAATCGAACTTGGATTTTCAGTGTGACGCAGTTCTCTCCGACCAGGTTTCAAAGCCTGTTAGCACTACCACACTCATTGAGAAAAGGAGGGGTGCACACTTCATTTTCAACCGAGTTTCAATGGTCATTTAATAAACTTTCAAGACACAGGGGTTGGGAGGGGGTGTGTGTGTGTGTGGGGTGTGGGTGTGTGTGTTGGGTGGGAGTGCGCGCGCACGCCCCTGCACACACACACCCACACACCCCTCTGGATCCGCCTATGTGGGTTACACCAAAATGATGAGTGTTACATATCAGAATGCATGCAAAATGCACTACCTATAATAAGAATTTGTTTTCTTCACAGTTTAGAGTATTATTAAGCTTCTAGCGATGTTAGGAAATCTTTAGACGGTCGCATTTGGGCTAAACAAACCTGTGGTTGACAGCATGAGAACCATCGGGGTAAGGTTTTCCTACGACTATCAAAGATGTACAGGAACCGGAATGTAAGACAATATCCGGCAGATAATCGAGTGTGGACCAGACAAACCAGTGATTAATATTAAGCTAGCAGCAATGATCACATCGGGTTACGATGACCTGTTACTGCGATCAAGTCTGAACACCCGATCTGTAAACATGCCAACACGGCATTTACAGTTCCTGAATGACTGTTAGTGAATGGAAAGACAGTTGAGTTTGAGCAACCAGTGTGTGTGCGTGCGTGCACGTGTCTCTCTCGTAAAATCACAGTGAGTTCATGTAGACATAAGTCAACAATGGTTTATATATATTTTATGTTCGCTTCAATCATTCGCTTGCTCGTATACTGACTGACTGACTGAGTTTGGTTTTACGCCGCTTTTAGCAATATTCCAGCAATATCACGGCGAGGGACACCAGAAATGGGCTTCACACATTGTGCCCATGTGGGGATTCGAACCCGGGTCTTCTGCGTGACGAGCCAACGCTTTAACCATTAGGCTACCCCACCGCCCTTTGCTCGTATACAGCTGGTAAACTTGCACACAAGCTTGGCTAAGGAGTATTGATGGTTACTTTGCCATACATCTTTATGCAACATTAAAATAATCACAAAAATCACCGAAAGCCAAATGTTGAAGAACGGACAAATTCAAACAAATGTTCAAATGAGCACTTAATCAAATACCAAAGTCCCTAAACATATATTAGTTTTATATGAAAGGTAGCCTAGCCTATTGTCATTCAATAACCATGTTTGCGAAGTGCTTTGGGTTCAAACAATAATTAATTGAGACAGAATACAATATTAAACAGAAAGCTATGTTTTAACTTCAATAACTTGCAATTCAATATTAGATGGAATTCCACAAAAGGGGCGTAGGGGTAGCCAAGTGGTTAAAGCGGTTGCTTTTCACACCGAAGACCCGGGTTCGATTCCCCGCATGGGTACAATGTGTGAAGCCTAATTCTGGTGTCCCCCGCCGTGACATTGCTAAAAGCGGCGTAAAACTCACTCACGTATTACACATACTTCTTTTGAAATTACTCGAGAACCAGTTCAGCAAAATCTCTTCGAGAATCAGAACTACAGATGCTCAGAAACTTCGTGCATGAACATTGTTTATTGTGTTACGTGCGTGTCAGACTGCAGTTTGGCCCGGGTTTTACGTGCGCTGCGCAATGCAAGAAATACGTGTTTACAGGAAGGCATGCGTCGAAGCTGTGCTCCTTTCAGCGACGCTATCGGGCCTACTGTTTCCATGTGGACCTATTCTTACTTTTAAATAATTCGATGACAAGTAAGTGAGTGATTTGGGTTTAAAGCCGTATTGAATGAATGGGTGTGCTTTGTATAAACGCCCCTTGAAACTGTTTTTCAGTTATCTCAAGGTGATTCAGCTGGATGTGAAAGTGAACCGAATTGATGGGGTGGGCGTTTTTTGTATTGTATTGTGTTTGAGTTTAACTACGTATTATACGTTGTTTGAGCGACATGATAACTTCTGAGTGAGTGAGTTATGGTTTACGCCGCTTTTAGCTATATTCCAGCAATATCATGACTGACTGACTGAGTTTGGTTTTACGCCGCTTTTAGCAATATTCCAGCAACATCACGGCGGGGGACACCAGAAATGGGCTTCACACATTGTACCCATGTGGGGATTCGAACCCGGGTCTTCGGCGTGACGAGCGAACGCTTTAACCACTAGGCTACCCCACCGCCCCAAGCAATATCATGACGAGAGACACCAGAAATTGTACCAATGTGGGAAATCGAACCCGAGCCTTCGGTTTGTTTGTTTGTTTGTTGTTTAACAGCGAACCCAGCAATATTCCAGCTATATGGCGGCGGTCTGGAAGTAAACGCGTATGGACCAGAGTGACTGAGTGAGTTGAGTTTTACGCCGCACTCAGCAATATTCCAGGTATATGGCGGGTATGAACCAGACAATCCGATGAAATGTGTCAACCAACTCACCGAGCCTGACCACCCAATCCCGTTAGCAGCACTCAGACATTTACCATTTTGGGACATTCCACGGATTCAGATACGGTATTAGCATAGCTTGGAACGTAAGTAGGGAACATTGTTTACTAGTACTTGTTGTCACTATGCCTTGAGCTCAGCAGTAAGGGCATAGACCAAGGGTTGGTGAGCTGATGTAATCGTAATGAGTGAGTTTAGTTTTACGCCGCTTTTAGCAATATTCCAGCAATTTCACAGCGGGGGACACCGGATATCGGCTTCACACATTGTATCAGTTGGGGGAATCGAACCCGGGTCTTCGGCGTGACGAGCGAACGCTTTAACCACGAGGCTACCCAACCGCCTCTTCATCGGTTATCATTTTTAACTGGGGCATGGTGTCTCAGTGGACAGTATTATTAAACCTGCATTAGCCATGACAAGCACACGCACGCACACGCACGCACACGCACACAGACACAATGAGGTGCAATGGTCTTGAACGCGACCCCATTTTACCGGACCTTACCCTAAACAATCTAACGTTGACAGCCAAATCACTGAATCTGTAGTGTATTGCCAAGACTCATTCACATAAATCGATACTGCTATACTGACAGCCATATGTAGACACAGACTTATATACAATAGGCCTAACCGACTAGCACAAGCGTGACAGGTTGTCTGACTCCCAGACCAAGAGAATAAATTAAATACGAGTCCTACTCAAGTCTAGATTGCCTCAGCTCAAGAAATGAAATGTTCTCGGTTCCATTTGGATTTGTTTTGCAAATAAATATATATTTTTTCACATTTTAGTATAAAATAACCTCTTTGTCTGTGACGAATTTCGCGAAGAGCCTATTGGTTGTAGCAGGGATAATCTACAATCCATGGGCGGATCCAGGAATTTTGAAAGGTGGGGGGGGGTCAGGGGTATCGACCCCCCTGAACTCCACATTGGCTCCGCCAACGCAAAAAAAATATTCAATGTGGTCTTGTGTCATTTTCAAAAGGGGGTGGGTGGGTTCGAACCCCCTGAAACCCCCTCTGGATCCGCCAATGCAATCTAATCGTCTTCTATTCTCCCTGGTTGTTGTAAGTTCATATTCACATGTTACAAAATCACATGTCGCAAAAGAGTTCAGCACTTACCCTAAATACACGATTGAATCTTTTTTTCTGTTAAAAACATCATTCCGTCGTCAGTATTGGACAAGAAAAGAACAGCGAGAATCTATACAGCAGTATACACTACAATAATATGACCAACCTTTTCCTGTTTGAGACCCATCGTCATGGCAATCTGTCATATCCAATACACGGAAACACAATATCCAACAACCCGAGCGACCTGGGACCAATCTGTTGTCACATGACGCGGGTCGTAAAAGGCCGTGCCAGTTTTATCACGAGCCTTATCAAACAAAACAGGGCAACCGATACAGTGACGTGACATTAAAACAACGTCCCTGATCTTAACCTGTCACTGCTTGTGAGGACTGTTGACGAGCAAGCACAAAAGCACATGAACGAAATAATTACTTGGGATTAATATTTTCTCACACCGACATATGGGTGCGTCGCAGTCTGAATCTGCTACTTACTACTTGACATAAAATTACACTGATGCATTAAAAAGGTCACTGTGACATACGGTATCAACTGACAGGGGCGTAGCTGCCATATAGGCAAAAAGGCAATTGCCTACACATAATATTGTAAAATACAATGTTAAAAAAAAGAAATGATAAATTTGAAAGAAACATGTTACAGGTGAATTTATTTCAACATGCTGAAAGCATGGATATGTACGTATGCATTCATTTAACTTTTGCCTACATATAATAATTGGCTCAGATACGCCCCTGACTGAAAATAATTTCTCTTTAACTTTACTTTACATCAAAACATTTTAGGCTTTGAAAAGCCTTTCGCGCTCCTTGGTTTACTACATTCGTGACACACTCGCGTTATTCCAAGGACAAGCCGAACAGTTCGGAAAGGGACGAGTGGTGACGAATGGGGTTGCCAGTACTTGACGAGTTGTCTCCCCTTATATCTACATGGAATACGGTTCTGTTTCCACGTACATGAAGGGTAAGCCTAGTGGTTAAAGCGTTTGCTCGTCACCCGGGTTCGATTCCCCACATGGTTACAATATGTGAAGCCCATTTCTGGTGACTGCGTCGTAATATTGCCTGAAATAATGCTGAAAGCGTGTAAACTAAAGCCACTCACTCACACTTCATCGACCAAGACTATTCTCTGAAGTAGCGGATAGAGCGTGAGGCCGGTAGGTTCGTAGTTCGACATGCAATAAGACGTGACAAGGTGGTCTAGTTGTTGTTTCCCTCCTGTAGTTCGGCATTAAAGGGTTAAGAAAGGACTGGTAGACTAGCAGCCAGTGCACGGTATCTGGGTGGGTATTAGTGGTGGTCCGATTAATTGAAATAATCGAAGATTGGTCGCAGTGACTAAACTACCAAGCAATCGATCATGTTTTTCATAATCGAACACAAACAATTCTGGAACACTTGTTTTCATCAACAATATTTTTCACAGGGTTGGTTTTTTGTCTGTTACATTTCATAAGCACTACAAACTCGTTCCAAGTCATGATTAATTTATCTTTAACACACCAAGAAATTTATGTTCCTAACATACTAGTCATCCTTTAAAGATGTGAAATTTAGCCAAAACACCCAAAAATAACTACATGTTTTTTTCCTTATTTTTTTGTGCATTAACAAATTTCATAAATGATGCTAGCCAATTAATTCGATGATTGATCGGTGGTAATGAACAAATCATCAATTATGAGATTTTAACCAATTCCCAACACTAGTGGGTATCCAAGTTACGTAGATAATGTCACTGAAATGAACATAAAGAAGAAAAAAACAGTTCCTAAATATTAATAAAATTTGATAAAACGGACATATTCTAGACTTGTATGGGCTATATTGGGTATATTTGAATGGGTCGGGAGAAGATAGTGATAAACCACTCAAACCTACTTTCGAGAGATAATCGCTTTTGAAAGTTTGGTCATTCATGAAAAATATTTGTGTTACTTTGAAATAAAATAAAACTATTTTGTAATCATTTATACTTCTGGCAGAAAGCGAAAAAAGACACGGTTTTGTTTTGTTAAAAAGGAAAGTGTGTTTTATGTGCTCGAAGATACCTACTGTAAACATTGTATGTTGGTTACCACTTTCATGCCAAAACGAGTTTGTCATACTTTTACTCAAAGATCGATATTTGTATTTGTGTTAACCCACATCAGATTTACACTAATAAGGAAATGGACGACTCTGTCATTCTAAAGGAAAATATATATATACTAGTGGAAGTAAGTAACTGTGCAGTATTTGATGTTTTTAATGCAAAAGGATAATAACATGATTTGAGGTGTTTTCCTTAATTACTGTTTAACTGATGACAGGATAAGACCGAAATCTGTATGATTTGGCACTAGGCATCGTGACACGCCCTTGAAGAGATGTGGTGTCAAACAAAAGTTAGTTCACAAATTCGGTATCGTGGGTGTCTACCATTGGCGTTGATGCAGGCTGGCAGACGACACTAAGCTGATTGAAGAAAAGCTTGGGAATGTTCCATGTCTGAACCAACGCTTGTGCCAATTCACCTTACATTAATGGCTGCTTCTGGGCTTGACGTAAACGTCGCTCCATTTCATTCCTCGATAGGGGACAGGTCCGGAGAAACAGCTAGCCAGAGAAGTAGCGGAATGTTCTGCTGTCTCAGGAAATATGTCACAACACGAGCGACATGTGGATGGGCATTATCTTGCTGGAAGCGTGAAGTTACATTTCTGTCCTTGAATGAACGGCAGCGCATGAGGGGGCCTAATGATCTAATCCCCCTGTATCGCAGACCTGTCAAATTGTGTCCGAGCATGAGATGTGATGTTTTCCCATACCATAACGCTTTCGCAACCAAACTGCCGACGTTGAACAACGCACGAGTCAGCATACCATCTTCATCTCGCCGTCTGTACACCCTTGCACTGACCTCTGAGCTGCCCCGGATGAAATCTCGACTCGTTAGTGAACAAAACACCATCTCAATCTTGTCTGCTCTCTGCACCAGGCAAGACGTGTCTGTCGGTGACGTTTGAGAAAAACTGGACGTATTGCAGGCTGTCGGGGCAGAGTGTTGTGCTCCCTCAGTTGGTTCCGTATAGGATCTGATTGGAAGTACGGCAGGAATGGTCTGAGCAGTCAAATTGGCAGTCTGGAATCGATTTCTTAGATGGGTCAGGCGAATGTGGTTGTCTTGCTGACGTTATGTCACACCGTTCCTCCCATGTTCCCATTATATTGAAAACGTTCCATAGAGATGAGATCGTGTTTCGATGGACATCAAAATGTCTGGCCACGACATTTTGGGCCATTCCAGTCTCCAGCATAGCCACGGCGTATAGACGCTGATGACGTACGCGCAATTTAGGTTAAAATTAACATGTTTTTCTCAACATTCAGAGGCTAGAGAATAATCAACTGATCTCCAATTTTCAACATCAGGTGTCAAGAAGCATGCAAAAAGTGAAAACGTTCATTGAGCACAAAGTGCACATGCCACACTCGATGCGTGAGGTCAAATATCCTACAAAGTGCTTTGCTACATGTTTATTGCGGGTTAGTTAGTTTTAGTAATCAAAAATAAAAATAAAATAATCAAAAGACTGAGATCACTTTCACAGATGGATGTGGGGTTTAAAATGACATCCCTCAAAATGTGGAATTGTATTTTGTACCAAAATGCGATAACCCATCTTTTGTTGTTGCTTCCTTATCTCAGCTTTGGTGCTATCCAGAGCATACGGCTTTAAGTAATGTGTTTCTGAGTGCATATGATCTGTTTTAGAGTCATAATAGAAGACTTTCCATGAAAGGCTTTCCAGATTGGAGTGGATAGTGGAATATCACATTCATAGAAATGAATCAGTTTGGCAAGTACATGATAACCCACACGAAATTAAAAAAGTGCGAAAACGTAATATTTTTTAACACTTAAGTAGTCAGAAGTAATGTCAGGAATCAGATCCTTGAGAAGTTTCTTCATTGTTCCAGGAACATGGAGTCCAGTCATTATCTTTTGCTCTCGTCGGAGATTTCTCTCAAAACAACTTCATCAGATAGCATGTGTCCTGCCATGATTTTGTGGCTTGTCATCAGTCTTGACAAAGAGGCACCACATGCATGTGCCTTATCCTAAATATAGGCATGATGCAACTCTGTACGCTACCAAGTTAGGGGAGATAACTCATGCTCACATAGTAATACTGGACCTTACGAAACCACTAAATATAATTATCTGGAAAAACCATGATATGTGGGTTGTCACTATTTTACCCCGACCCATTCATTTTGTTTCACGGTATCGTTGGTTTGCAAGCACTACAATACCGTAAGTAGTCAACTATAACACACAATACGCATACACGCGTGTGCACATAAATATATACGTGGCACTAGTTTGAACCGGACGGTAGATCCCAACCCAAATCACCTCAGCTACATATTATTGTATTAATGAACACGTCCATAAATAAACCTGAATGAATTTCGTATTCATGTTCAACCAAGAGAAATGCGTGAAGGGTCCAGGTTAGACTTGGTCTTCAGTAACCCATAGCTTGTCGTAACAGGCCTCTAAAAGCTAAGCTTCAACTTGGTCGAGGTTCATGATGTTCATCACTTGGATTGTCTGGTCAGACTTGATTATATACAGATCGCCACCATGTATCTGGAATATTGCTGAATGCGGCGTTAAACAACAAACAAACGAAATCCAAGAGAAAGAAAAATTCCCAGATTATGATGTTGTTCCAGTTAAGATAGCTTGGGTTTATTCCTGTCCATAGGGATGTTTGTTTATGAACGGGAATATAGCATGTGATCGATCCTTGAGAAATATTAATGAGCTTATAATCTATATCGCATTATAACTGAAGTTCTCCAAACAAATGTAAAGTGACTTAAACCTTCCAGCACAAATTGCAGTAGCAAACATCAGTGACGCCATTCGTGACTTATTATCGTATTTTTCCGGAACAAAGTCCTCTTGGAGTTTACGAAGGTGGGTGGTGGTGACGAAAGGGAAGAGTGCTGACAAATGTATAATTCATCGTGCATTCGTCACCACTCGCCCCTTACTGTAAACTCAGAAGACTTGTCCCGGAATAACACTCAGTTGGTCACGAATGTTCAGTGAAGCACCTGCGCAGCAGACCGCCCAGGAACCAGGCCAGGTTACTTGTTGTTACAGAAGAAACTGTTTTTTTAGATTTGAACACATTGTCTGTACAATGTATGAGAAAGATGCTATCCCTGATGTGAAGAAGCTCGGTACAGTGTCTTCAAAGATAAATATGCCCCCCAAAACTGCTCACTTGACAAGATAAAAGGGTGTGATCCAAGTGCTTTTCCTCCTTCCAAAGATGTCCTTTTGAGAAGACTATCCAGAGTGAATTATGTATCAGCAATTTGGAGAAATGCTAACATCTCCAATCCTGTTTCATCCAGCCCCGAGAAACATGGTTGGGTGTTGGTCAATGGCAAATATCTGGTGTCATGGTTCACCGGGAATCAAATGCCTACATCATTCCAAATGGATTCCTGTATTACCACATCAACTGTTGGCGAAGATGATGATTCAGACTTCTCAGATTTTGGATCTGATAGTGATTCGAGCAGTGATGAATCCTTTTACTAGTTGGTAATGCTTTTCATGGCACCAATGACCAGGGCCCTTATTCTCGAAACGTTCGTAGCCCTAAGAATTCTTAACTTTGATCGTAGCCAATGTGTTGAGAATGGGCTTAAGAAGTTCGTAGGGCTACGAACGTTTCGAGAATAGCTAGCCAGGACTATACAACATTACATGTGTGCTCACGTAAAGCATGGCTGACATGAAGCAACCATGTAATAACATTCTAACTGGTTGTAATCACTTGGGAATATTTTCATTAGTGTTAAATGTTGTTTGCCAACTATTACTTTAAGTGGTAGAAGTAGTAGAAGTACAATTGAATGAAACGTTTGCCCTAGCCATGTGTTAAGAACAAAAAACAGTGTGATCTCAGAATGAAATAGACAAGAGTTATCTCCCTTTTCGAATTCAAATTTGACACCTACCTCACAAAACATGGTGTAGATCCATTAAAAATTGATAGATAGTTATAATTCTTTTTTCAAATGAGTGGCTGTATATTTGTCAATCCAATATGAGAAAAACATACTCTTCAGTGTTTTATTTGTATATGTAGTGAAAAACGAAAGATGTGGGGTTTACCATTTGTTATGTATTTTTTTTCTTTTCTGTATACATGAACTGACACAGTAGTGAGTACAAAGATGTACTTAATATTATGAATTTGATAAAGCCAAATGTGTTGGCTTTCATATGATATATAATATGTCACCCTTTCTTTGTATTTCATGTAAAAGAAATCAACATTTCCAGTAGTGGGGTATTGGATGAAAAAAATGCCGAGTCATGACTTCAGCGCCCTCTAGCAAAAAATGGACAAGTTTTGACTGTAAGACTTACATATTCTTAAAATTCAGACAGGAACCAATGTTCAAACATTTTGGACCTCTCGGGGTAAATAAATGGACCTTATCTCTTGGACTATTGTAAGTTCAGACAACTGGGAGACATCCTGTACACTAAATCATGACAGGGCTCTCCATGAATTTTTTTGTTTCAGGTGTATTTTAAAGTCAAGCTTGTGTCTTTATTTTAGAACTTATTACAGCTGAAAAGTTATTTTCATGGCCTTTTCAGGAAAACAATTCCATTGCAATTCTTTAAAAAATATTCATTTGGAAATATAAGGTGAACAGGTGGTAATAATTACGTTAGCACATGTTTTCCAGAAATCGTCATCATTATCAGTATCGTTAAAAACAGGTTAAAGTATTTTAAATGCAGCCATTTTCGAGTGTTTCAGTATTGTTTATTACTGTTGAAATTACACAGAAATATGAATGCGCAATGTCAGTCAAATGTATCACATGATATATTTGGGATTACACGTTCTCAGAAAAGTACAGATTCTGTTTTTGTTGGATTGAGTCCCATCCGGGTTTCGAACCCACACTCCCAAACTTATACGCTAGTTCTGATGTTCACAAGCCAATGAGAAATCATTCCAGAGGGGCTCGAATCACTATTCTGGCATGTCCAGGAATAAAATCATGTTTGCATTCTCCTCGAATTCTTCAGTTTCAGATTATTTTTGTGTATCTATATTTTGGGACTTATAACAGCTGAATTAAAATATTATTTTAATTGCCTATTCATGAAAACAATATCCTGTTTGCGATTGTTAAATAGAAATATACAACAGCTGTTTGTTTTTAACAAATCATCATCATTATAATTGTTTTCAAAGGTATAATGTTTAACAAGTAGAAACTTTCGATTCCTTTGTAATGGAGTCTTGAAAGGCATTTAGAAGTGATATACATAACGGCAGCTTCTTTATTTATTTAGCAAAATACATAAATTGACAGTCATGAATTCTTGCCTTTATGTTTTTTTCCGGGTAGTTAGGATAAATGGAATAAACTGACTTCCGTAGATATATAACTGTTAAAGATAGAAAGACATGTATAGATGAAAAAAAAATGATCACCTAAGACAGCTAACACATCTTCTACCCTCACCCTACAAAGTCACATGTCTCCCACTCCCACCCTACGAAGTCACATGTCTCCCACTCCCACCCTACACAGTCATACATGTCTCCCACTCCAACCCTACACACAGTCACATGTCTCCCACTCCCACCCTACACAGTCACATGTCTCCCACTCCCACCCTACACAGTCACATGTCTCCCACTCCAACCCTACACAGTCACATGTCTCCCACTCCAACCCTACACAGTCACATGTCTCCCACTCCTACCCTACACAGTCACATGTCTCCCACCCCCACCCTACACATTCACATGTCTCTCCCAGCCCGACTCAAGACAGTCACATGTCTAACACCAACACCCTACACAGTCACATGACTCTCATAACCACCCTGCACAGTCTTATGTGTTCCACCCTACAGTCACATGTCTCCCACCCCCTGCCTACACAGTCAAATGTCTCCCACCCCACCCTACACAGTAACATATCTCCCACCCCACCCTACACAGTCAAATGTCTCCCACCCCACCCTACACAGTCACATGTCTCCCCCCCTACCCTATATACAGTCACATGTCTCCCACTCCCACCCAACACGGTGACATGTCTCCCACCCCCACCCTACACACAGTCACATGTCTCCCTCCCCTACCCTATACAGTCACATGTCTCCCACTCCCACCCAACACGGTGACATGTCTCCCACCCCCACCCTACACAGTCACATGTCTCCCTCCCCTACCCTACACAGTCACATGTCTCCCACTGCACACCCAACATAGTCACATGTGTTCCACCCTACAGTCACATGTCTCTCACCACCACCCTGCACAGTCACATGTCTCACCCCACCCTGCACAGTCACATGTCTCTCACCCCCACCCTGCACAGTCACATGTGTGTTCCACCCTACAGTCACATGTCTCCCACCCCACTCTACACAGTCACATGTCTCCCTAACCTTACCATACACAGTCACATGTCTCCCACTGCCACCCAACACAGTCACAAGTCTCTCACCCCACCGTACACAGTCACATGTCTCCCACTCCCACCCAACACAGTCACATGTCTCCCACTCCCACCCAACACAGTCACATGTCTCCCACTCCCTACCTACACAATCACAAGTCTCTCACCCCCACCCTACACAGTCACATGTCTCCCACTCCCACCATAAATAAAGCAGGATATAAATGGTGCCAAAACCGACAGGGATTGTAAAACATTTTGGAATGGGATGAACAGACTGTCACATAATAGTAGCCCCTCCTGTCACATCACCTTGGAATTCAACTTATTGAACCCAAACATTACCAATGACAATACTAAATTTGATACTACCGTAAGGGAGGTGTTTGATAGGCATTTAGAAGTTGGTAGGGTAATACAACACACTTGATATGGATGTGCAACTTCTTTATTATTTACATACGGTGTTTCTGTTCTAATTCTTGCCCCTTCATCAGGTGAATGACAGTCAATAGTTACAGAGGTATATATAGTATGTATAGTTTGTAAAAACAACTCTGTGGCTTCCTGTACATACTATATATATACCTCTGTAACCTTTGATTTTAACCCTTTATTAATGGCGCCTAGTATATATACTGGTCCACAAAGGAAATGTCGCACTGATAGGGGTTTCTTAAAGCACACACTTTAATTTATTCTACTTAACAATCAAATAGGAGGGACTGGGTTAAACTTGACAATTATGGTTAACACAATTTCAGGAATCACATTTAGAGTTCACACAAACAAATCACCAAAAATGGTACCATTAAGATACCCCAAAGTCAGTATTGTGTGTGTGGCCTCTATGGGCATCGATGAAATCGTTGCATCGTCTGTACACGGAATGAATTATCCGGTCGATGAAGGCCATAGGCACTTGGGCCCAGACAATGCGAAATGCCTGATCGAGACCAGCTGCAGTTGTCGGCCTTGGTTGGGGCCATTCAGTCTTCTTTGAATCTCGCCCCAAAGGTGTTCTACTGGACTTAAATTCGGACTGAGGGCAGGGGTATTGTAGGGTTTGGATGCCATCGTCTTAGGAAGTCCAATGTTGCTCTGGCAGTGTGGGCACGACCGTTGTCTTGCTGGAAGATGTGATTTATGTAACGTCCAAAATGTGGTAGAACGTGGGTCTTATGATTTAATCAATATAGCGAGCAGCTATCATGTCATTTCCTCGTCCTGGGCCAAGATGCAGAAACACCACGGTGTCAACTAACTATTCAGACCGATTGCACCCCTTACACTATGATGCTTGGACCACCCCACGAGTCTCTTTCAACAATACACTCATTGGAAAACATTTCACCACGCCCTCGCCATACCCTCACTCTGTCATCGACTGTCGAAACACAATATCGGCTTTCATGAGATAACAGCACAGTTCTCCATTGTGGATAACCTCAATTCGATGCTGAGCTGCCCATTTTGGTCGGTTTTGGCGGTGATGAGCGGTGAGGGACAGCACTACGATATGATCTGTGACAGCAGAGGTTTCTTCCGCGCAAACGTCGGCGCACTGTATCGGCACTGATGGGTCTGTTTTGAGTCAGAAATGGTCTGGCGTGCTGTTTCCGTCTCTCTGGGGAAGCGATCATGCAGATGGTTGCGCACAGCTTGTCATTCGTGACGTTGTCTTGAATGCTCTTAGTGACTTGATACCACTTCCCTGCTGTCCTAACATGAACACTAAAATGATTGGCTACCCTCCGTGCAGTCTGGACAACTTGCAATCGTCGCACGACTTGGTTCCTCTGATCCCTCGTAAGACGTGGCATGGTGGTTGTGTCAAAACCAAAATGATTTCAGGCGAGCTTGGGACCCGCTTTCATTGGTAGGGTTGTCACGACATGCACGTGCATTTTCATTTTCACGAATGTCATACGGAACCTTTTACCATGTCTGCCTTTTTTCGGTGCGTTTGGTCGATATGCGTTTTCATCAGAAAACAAATTGATGTTGGTAATAACTGTCAATTTGGATTGAAAAAAAACATGTTAAGAAAACGGTACAATCATAATAAAACACCACCTTTCAAGAACAAAATTTTGCATTTGGTTTTGCAAATCGACGTTCCTTTTGTGGTGAGTATATATTGCACACACGGGATGTGCATGGTAAATTTTGATATATTAAAATGCATGTATGGCCAGGTGAAGGCCTGCGTCAGAGCAGGGAACAGGAGATCATCTGTGTTTGACACATCTTCTGTGTACGACAATGACGCATGCTTAGTCCTGCACTGTTTATCTTTTCATAAAATGAGCTCTCTGAATTCAAACAATTCGAATTACGAGGTATATTTGTAACAGAAAGTATTGAATAAAATCTCAAGATTAAAGTTCGCTGATGATGTATCATTAACTGACTCAAGTACCGTTGGTTTTACAGATAAAACTTGATGCCCTTCCCAACTATTGTAGAAAATGGGGTGAATTTATTATTGTGTTCAGAAATGGGGGGTACCTAAAATCAACCGAAAATGGTATTATAGGGCATCTGAACTGCAGTAAGTATAGTAACTTATTATATCTTAGAATTATATTTTCACTAAGACTATGTTGGTCTAAAGCCTGCAAACCAAAGGCCTTTTCCCAATTCAGCAACTTTTGAGAAAATACCCAGCGATTCAATTTAATAGTGTAACAAAGATTTTTGACTACAGAATTGTTCTTATATTTGAGTATGGGTGGGGCTTCATGTCAAAGGGAGATAATAGGGAAAGTACAGGAAATTTCTTGAAGAGATATATAGGTGTCAGTAGAACAGTCTCAACAAATGCCATCCTCAGTGAGACAGGCAGATGGCCAATTTGCGCCAGACATTTTACTCACTGTATCAAGTATTGGTGTCGATTGATATAGCTGGAATCTAGTAGATGCCCTAGGGCATGGTATGTAATGCTTAAGGTCTATGATGATAGTGGAAAAAATGAATGGGGATTAGAATATTGCTATTTTACAGTGATTTTCATATGTCTGGATCTCCCAGGACTGTGGCCATGCTGACATATTCATTCAACTGTTTCAACAACGTTCGAAAGATGTGAAGTTCAGTATTGGCATTATAAGATTAACAATGCACATTACCTCAGTGCATATTCAGAGTTAAAACCATTGTTAACTCAGAAAAGTACATATCTTCACTTCCTTGCTGTAACGATTTCAGAAAAAC
This sequence comes from Haliotis rubra, assembly GCF_003918875.1. NCBI lineage: Eukaryota > Metazoa > Mollusca > Gastropoda > Lepetellida > Haliotidae > Haliotis > Haliotis rubra. The sequence continues at coordinate 15,348 of NW_025767147.1, forward strand.
ATTATGTAAGTTTCGTTGTCTTTACATAAGGACTATAACTCCACCTCATCTACATTGTACCGCTGTGCACAATATTTCAGTACTCTAAATGTACTTTAGGCCATGTGGCCGCTATGCCGAAATATATTGTCATTGTCATTGCCGCTGTTAGTAACTTTGCCATTGCTGCTCGGACTAATGACTACCTATAAGGCATAGGACACATACCTTGAGAAGTTGTATTATAGTATTATATATACCAATACGATTATCTTCATAGCTTATTCAAGGACAACCTATGACTAGACTCAAGCAACGATGGGTTAAACATGGCAGTGACTAACGAGCCTCATCCTCACTTGAATTAATGCAAAGGTTCCATATTATCAACTTCATTTCACAAAGGTGGAACATATACAACGGACGCTGCTATAGATCAAAGTTGGGCTTTTAGTTCTCCTGAGGCATCTTGACGTCGGGCATAAACGAATACCATTATCTGTATAGTTAACTTATTCTAGGACAACCGATGACTAGACGCAAACAACAATGGGCTAAACATGCCTCCTCCCCAATTAGAATTTAATGTAAAGGTTTCATAAAATTACCCGATCGAACATGTGTGGGATGCCCTGGACAGACGAGGTGCGACGCCGTAACCCTCAGCCCAAGACACTTCAGCAACTCGCACAGGCACTACAGGCAGATTGGGCTGCGATTGGACAACACGAGATTCTGAGACTTATTCGTTCGATGCCGAGGCGATGCCGTGCAGTTCCATTTCCATGATGACAGTCACTTCAAAATTGGTAAATCTCAATGTCACGTGATCAAATTGTGCTTGCCCATTGGTCAATTTACAACTTAGAACACTCGAAAATTAACAACATGTGATTTTCATGGAGATAGAACAAAGTTTCTGTTTGAAAAACCACTTTCAAAGCTGGATAGCACTGTAAACATTTGCTAGAGTAATAGATTATGCTCTAAAACCTACCCTGAGCATACTAACACTAATTTTGTCAAAGTGGACTTAGAACACTCTGGTTTTCAGGCGACGAAATATTAAGTTAAATGACTACCTCCGTTTTTGCAATTACAACCATGCGACAACGCAATAGGGTAAATGTGCATGTTGAGTGAGAACGAGTGAGCAGTGGAGATTTATCGGAACGTCTATCCTGGAGATTATCGAAGATGTGTGTAGCCAGGCTGCGTGATTTTGATGATTGTGGCATACTGGTCCCTTTGCATCCAGGTTGATGGTGGTTGACAGGTTGATGATGGTTTTCCCGTGGCTTTAATGGTGCATTTTCTTCCAGGTTGATGATGGTTTTCCCGTGGCTTTAATGGTGCCTTTTCTTCCAGGTTGATGATGGTTTTCCGTGGCTTTAATGGTGCCTTTTCTTCCAGGTTGATGATGGTTTTCCGCGTGGCTTTAATGGTGCCTTTTCTTCCAGGTTGATGATGGTTTTCCCTGGATTTAATGGTGCCTTTTCTTCCAGGTTGATGATGGTTTTCCCGTGGCTTTAATGGTGCCTTTGGTTGCAGGTTGATGATGGTTTTCCGTGGCTTTAATGGTGCCTTTCTTCCAGGTTGATGATGGTTTTCCCCTGGTTTTAATGGTGCCTTTTCTTCCAGGTTGATGATGGTTTTCCCGTGGCTTTAATGATGCCTTTTTCTTCCAGGTTGATGATGGTTTTCCCATGGCTTTAATGGTGCCTTTTCTTCCAGGTTGATGATGGTTTTCCCGTGGCTTTAATGGTGCCTTTTCTTCCAGGTTGATGATGGTTTCTCGTGGCTTTAATGGTGCATTTGGTTGCAGGTTGATGATTTTCCGTTTTCCCGTGGCTTTAATGGTGCCTTTTCTTCCAGGTTGATGATGGTTTTCCCGTGGCTTTAATGGTGCCTTTGGTTGCAAGTTGATGATGGTTTTCCCGTGGCTTTAATGGTGCCTTTGATTGCAAGTTGATGGTGGTTTTCTCGTGGCTTTAATGGTGCCTTTGATTCCAGGTTGATGGTGGTTTTCCCGTGGCTTTAATGGTGCCTTTGATTCCAGGTTGATGGTGGTTTTCTCGTGGCTTCAGGTGCTTTAAATGTTGGTTCTTAGGATATAAAAAAGTTTGATGACAAAAGTGTCATCTACCTTGCGGAACTGGCAGAGAGCTTGTGGGTGTATTTTTGAGGTTTTTCCTTCTAGGTGGGGCTCAGGAATCGCAAAGATAAATGATGAAAGTGGATACTAGTATCCCATAGGCAGGCAGTGGATGATGTATGTGGAACTTACAAAGGAGTATCAGTCAGACAATGATATCAGATGTTAGGAGGGGCGATGGGTAGAATTGAATATGAAATAAGAAGGTATATTAGAAGTAGTATGTTTTATGTTCGCAATCATTCACTCACATTGAAAGTGAGGAGCTCTAAGCAAAAAGTGCTATGTGGTTATGGGGGCCTTTGTTTCCAAAGCTTAAGATGCCGCTTTTGATTATGCTGCAGTTGAAACTGATTCCCTGTCTTAACACAAGGCAAATGATATCAAATTCGAGTTTATGGTAAGACAACATGGCTTACCAAACATTGTCTGATTCAGAATAGGTTTACCTAAATGATCAATAAATTGTAAAACCATTGTTTACAAACCAACATAAACCAGTCTCAGTGTATGTAAATGATGAACATGAAGTGGAAATGAGAGACCCCAACTATAACCAGGTGTAAAATCGAATAATAGAACATCTAACTGCAACATTCTAAAGCTCCTACACTCCTACGCTCGTGGCAGAACAGGTTCACCATCCTGATGAAAGCCAATACAATTCTTTGATGCAAATAATTAGTATAAACATGATTGGCACGTCTTAGGGTGGCTTTTCATCTAGTATACTCAGTCAAGAGATTGTGAATTTACACATCACCTCACTCGATGCGTGATTTCTTTATAACACAGATCTGTTGACCTCGTTTGTTTGTATGTTTACATGACAACCTATTGTCCTTCCTCCGATGAATTTATTTATATTACCATGACAACCTATTGTTCTTCCTCCAATGACTTTATTTATATTACCATGACAGCATATTGTTCCTCCGATGACTTTTATTTATATTACCATGACAACCTATTGTCCTTCCTCCGATGACTATATTTATACTACCATGACAACCTATTGTTCCTCCGATGACTTTATTTATATTACCATGACAACCTATTGTTCTTCCTCCGATGACTTTATTTATATTACCATGGCAGCATATTGTTCCTCCTCCGATGACTTTATTTATATTACCATGACAACCTATTGTCCTTCCTCCTATGACTGTATTTATACTACCATGACAACCTATTGTTCCCTCCGATGACTTTATTTATATTACCATAACAACCTATTGTCCTTCCTCCGATAGAGCATATTGTTCTTCCACAGATGACTGCGACAAGGGCTACACATGCGGTACCGAAGCCTAGGGCCTCTGCTACAAGATCTACACCTGAACAAAATCCTGGTTCCAAGCCAACCATACATGCCATCAAGATGGCGGATATCTCATCAAAGTGGACAGTGCTGGCATCAATGCATTCATGAACAAGATTTACGATTCTTATTGTAGGTTGCTACTGGGCAATAGCATTTACCCTCTTAAAAGTATAATTCTAACCTGATATTTGAAGTTTGTAAAGACCTGTACGGATATGCATGTGTAGTATGTCAACTTACTTGAAACACAAAGACGTATATTTGAAACATCAATGCAATTACTTTAGTATTAACACCTTATTGTGTTTGTTTGTTTGTTGTTTGACGCCACATTCAGCAATATTTTACCTGTATAACTCTTGTCTCTGAAAAACAATACTGCTAAAGGCAAATATTTGTAGTGCCGTGTAGATGAACTGAATAAATCAGGATTTGGTTTCTCTACTTCCAAACAAAATTGCTTAGATCCATGCTCATGCTGTTGATGACTGGATTGTCTGGTCCAGACTCGAGTATTTACAGACTGACCCCATATAGCTGGAATATTGATGAGTTTGGCGTCAAAACAAACAAACAAACAAACAAACAAACAAACAAACAAACAAACAAACAAACAAACAAAACACTCAGCAATGTAACAGCGGTAAATCAAGTACAAGTCAAAATAAGGAGTCGCATCAGACATAACTTTTGTCACTGATGCATCAAAGTTTGACTGTCCTCCACGTGTCTACTATAAAACTTTTGAAAACACTACTTAGGATTTGAATGTTGTAACCTGGATCGAAACAACCTCTGAGCATGAGTCTTTGATGCTCTTTTGAAATCTTGAAGATACGAGCATAACGAACTCCAAGGGAGCACTGAAATTAGTTCGTTATGTCCGTAGTTCGCTATTGACTTTTTATATGATAATATAAGGTTTATCGGGACTTTTAAAACAGTTCGCTATAGCCGTCAGTTCGTTATATCCGTGTTCGTTATAAAGTATTCTACTGCAGTTCATTTTACCTCCACAGTATGTATACAATAAAGCCTTGAGTTGTTGATATAGCTGTTTTCATCATTGCACACCTGAAAGGAGCCGTAGAACTGCGAAAGATCTTGTGCAGATATAAAGGAGATTTGACAAGAAGAAATACCTGACTCATATTTTATGTATATATATAAAATGTTTAATGTGTCACTCATGGTCACCCTGTTAAGATTAATTAAATACTTACTGCGTTTGTGTTCACAGCTGCTTTCGTATGGGTAAATGGTTTTGGAAGACAGTGTTACTGGAAAGTGGACATGGTCAGATGGAACTCTCATCAACACAACCTACTGGGACGTGACTCAACCAGATTCAGACCCTGTTCAACAGTGTATGCTGGTACGGCAACGTGCGGGTGCGGATAACGTAAATGGATGGCACGATTACTTCTGTCACTATGATAACGCTGTTCCCATGTTCGTGTGTCAGGTTAATCTGAAGGAGGCGATTCAGATTGGTATGTGCTGAAACACACATACTCTATCAAGGATGTGTCTCTACTTCATGTTTACGTTCATGTTTGTGTGCCACCTTCCTCTGAAGGAGCAGTCTTATTGTTTCATTTTAATTATTGTGAACAAACTGTGCTCGGAGTGATGTTGTTACCCGTGAAGGTCCGGGCTAGAATATGGATATTCAGTAACCCATGCTTGTCGTAAGAGACGACTGACGGCATCGGGTGGTCAGGCTCGCTTTGACTTGATTGACAAATGTCATCGGTTCCCAATTGCGCAGATCGATGCTCATGCTCATCACTGAATTGTCTGGTCCAGACTCGATTATTTACAGACCACCGCCATATAGCTGGAATATTGCTGAGTGTAGCGTAAAACTAAACTCACTCACTCACTCGAGTGATGTTGTAATACATGTTACAGTATCTTCCCGTCTGTGTGTCCCTCAGTCCACTAGATACGCAACAAGGTGATAAAAATTGAAAAGATGAAATACGTATCTCTTTTTCGTTCTCTCAAGAAAACGTATCTGAGAAAAGTTAATTATGCCACGTGGATACTCAAATAAAAACTACTACGTTTTGCAACCTCAGGAAAACAAGTTATTTTTAGAAAGAGTTTCGACTTTGTACACCGCTACCCCGAACAGTATACTTCATTTTCTGTGGGCGGCAACGTCGTGAACATAGCTTTACATATCCATCTCCAGAGGTTCAGGACAATGTCATATGGAAGTCATCTGCAGTTGAAATTGTTCCGATACAACTCTGATGTAGAGTTTGGGGATATGACATTATGGCAAGTTGACGTAGCATAAGCATGGACACGAAAGTGAGCATTTGAAGAGGAATTTCTTCTTGGTTTGGCAAAACAAGGGATTTGAAACTTCAGATGTCTTAATGATCTGTTCAATAGTCATCAAACAACCAAAATCCTTCTTTTACCCGGATGAACTAGAAAATTAAGGAGAGATGTGAAACACCTAAGGTTTCTTACACTGAACTACAGTTATAATCGAAGTATACAGAACAAGATTTCGACTTGAATAGACAAAAACTCCAAAGAAAACAGTTCGTTATATCCGTCAGTTTGTTATAATCGTGTTCGTTGTAATGGAGTTCATTGTTGTTCCGGACCTACTTTCTTCCACGACTTCAACCTTCCACGAGTGAACTCTCAAAATTCCAACAGCTCCACTACGAATTTCGAGAAGTACAATCGGGCAATTAATTTGTGTCAGCTTCCCTAGTGCCAATCCTTGCTGACAATTACCTAGACCGTCGGCACTCCTTAATCCAAGAAATGAACCTCTTTCCTTGTATTGGTACCAAGGCTATGACTTTTGTCAGCTCCATCTTGGAATCGATAGGCTTGCAGAATAGCCCACTGTACATTTTCGGTTACTTCCATTTCAGCAACTGTGTGTAACTAATGTTGCCCAACGCATCCTGTGTTTTCCAGTATATATTGCACTTATTCTCTTGTGTGTTTGAATAAAACAAAATTTGGCCACATTTTTTCTTGAGTGTTATTCGCCGATTTATCCAGCTAGACATCTGACTTGTCATTTCACTTGTTGAACCTATTAAGTTACTTTGAAGACATTGTTCAGAAACTATTCCAAGGTCATTGTAGTTATACTGAGTGTTACATGGCTTCTATTGTATTATAAAATGGCCCAGCAATTCTGTGATCAACATCATGAGCATCGATCTACAAACATGATCGCCTCTTACGACAAGCATGGGCTGCTTAGAAGACCAACTGTGACTCAGTTCTTCCCTGGTGACGCTATACAGAATCTGAGCGAAAATGAAAATTTTCAGTTGGGCTTCAAACCAGGTATTCACTCGATTGTTTACCTCCTCAGCGTTCAGGGCCATGTTTCTGAATGCCCATAAATTGACTACATATCTGTCGATGTCCATCCAAACGCCGTCCAAATTGTATATAGGTATTGCAGGGTGAGAGAGTATGGTTTTACACCGCTTTTACAATATTCCCAGCAATATCACAGTATCACGGACACCAGAAACGGGCTTCACACATCGTACCCGTTTGGTGAATCGAATCCAGGGCATGTGGGCGCGGCGAGCGAACGCTTTAACCACTCTAGGCTACCCCTGCACCCAATAGTTGTGCTAGCAGAAGGTTGCCTTAAGGCCTTGGCGCAAACAGCTGTCTCTACGTGTGGTAACGACTTCTTCATATTTACCATTGATCTGCCCAGGAAGATCCGGGTTGATCTTCAGCAGTATTACAAGCACGCCGGCAAGAGGCTTCATTAATTAAAAGGGATCGAAAGCGGTCAGGGCTTGTTGACTTGGTTGACACATGTCATGTAGTATCCCAATTGCGTAGATCGATACTATGACTGCCGCCATTACGGCTGGAATATTGTTTGAGCGCGGCGTTAAACAACAAACCAACAGTTAAATAATGAATTAACATTATCTCGCAGTGACGGACGCCAAGTACTGTAGCGGCCTTTTGGGATTCTCAAAAAGATCGTCAATACATATTATCGCTATTTCATTTTGATATGATAACGAACATTCATTGCGTTGCCCAACTTTAATTTTTTAATACGAATAGCCATGTGTACGGTGAAAAATTCAATGACACGTAAGTTAACATAACGGCTCTCGTTTCCAACTGAGTGTTTTCTCTAAGGATCTTGCGGGCATGGTTTCCTCGAGAGTTTTTACGGCGCTCTCCGACATTTGTGAAGATAATATTATAAGGAGCTGCGAGTTTCAAAAACAATATGTTAAAACAACCTAATAAACTTTAATTTTAAACACCGTGCTTCGATTATTTCAAACCGTACAGTTGAAATTGAACCCTATCTTTCATACCTCATTAATGCGCATTCATTTCCTTTAAACTCTCAATTCAGGTTAATGGCAGCAAAGAAATGGAAGATATCCGGCACACGAAAATCATGCTCGTATCTCCTCGAATTCCTCCAGTTTCAGATTATTTGTGAAAGGCTCTAGCCTTGTGGGACTTTTAATAGGTTGAAATAAAATATTATTTTAAGTGCCTTTCATGAAAATAATATCCTGTTTGCGATTGTTGTAAGCAGAAATATGCATTTATTATTGTTTGGTGAACGATCAGCTAATAATTTACGTTAGTATATATATATTTTAGCAAATGATCATCATTATGATATCTTCATAAAGCAGAAACTCTTGAGTCCTTTAGTAATGGAAATCTTTGAAAGGCATTAAGCAATCTGATCTCACACAAAAGGCAACTTGTTTATTTTATTTAAAGCAAAAATACAGAAGCTGACAGCCATAAATTCTTGCCTTTGTGCTTTTTGTCGGGTAGTTATGATACATAGAATAAATTGACTTCCTTGAAGATATAACTGTTAAAGATAACACATCTTCTACCTCCATGTCACATGTATCTCACCCCCACTCCTACACAGTCACATGTTTCCCACCCCTGACCCTACACAGTCACATGTTTCCCATCCCCACCCAACACAGTTATATGTCTACTAATTCTCACCCTACACAGTCACATGTCTCCCACCCTCCACCCTACACAGTCACATGTCTCCCACTCCCATACCCTACACAGTTAGATGTCTCCCCACCACCACTTTTCACAATCACATGTTTCCTAATTTCCCCACTTCTCTTCACAGTCACATGTCTCCTGCCCCTACCCTAAACAGTCACATGTCTCCCACCCCCTCAATTCTACACAATCACATGTCTCCCACCAACACACTACAAAGTCACATGTCTACCGACCCATCCTACACAGTCACATGTCTCCCACCGCCAATTCCTACACAGTCACATGTCTCCTAATTCCCCTACCCTATTAGCACAGTTACATGTCTCCCAGCCCAATTCTGCCTTAGTCACATGTCTCCCAGCCCACTCTACATGAAGTCACATGCCATCCAGCTCCACCACCCTACACAGTCACATAATGTCTTCTACCCCTGCCCCACCTCTTCACCCCCAGTCATGGCATGTCTCCTACTCCCCTACACATACACAGCCTACATGTCTGTCTAATTTCTCAATCTCCTACACAATACAGTCACATGTCTCCCCACTCCACCTCCTACACAGTCACCCACTTGCACCTCCCATCCCTTCACTATACACAGTCACTACATGTCTTCCACTCTCACCTAACATAGTCACATGTCTCCCATCCCCATCCTACACAGTCACATGTCCTACATAGACACGTGTCTCCCACTTTCACTCTAGCACAGTCACATGTCTCTCCAGCCCACTCTACACAGTCACATGCCTTCCACCTCACCCTACACAGTTACATGTCTCCCAGCTCCATCCTACACAGTCACATGCCTTCCCACTCCTCATTCCTCCTACACAGTTATATGTCTCCTAGCCCACCCCTACACAGTCACATGCCTCCCAACCCCACCCTCACACAGTTACATGCCTTCCACCCCCACTCATACACAGTCACATGTTCTCACTCTCACCCAATACAGTCACATGTTCTCCTTATCCTAACCCAACACAGACACGTGTCTACTACTTTCAATGTCTACACAGTCACATGTCTCCCACCTCAACCCTACTTCTTCAAAGTCACACATGTCTCCCACTTCTAATTTCTACACAGTTAGATGTCTCCCCCACCTCACCACTCTTCACAATCACATGTTTCCTACCCCCACACTTCACAGTCACATGTCTCCTAAGCCCCCTACTCCTAAACAGTCACATGTCTCCTACCCCCCATTCCTACACAATCACATGTCTCCCACCAACACACTTAGCAAAGTCACATGTCTACTAATTTCCCATCCTACACAGTCACATGTCTCCCACTGCCATCCTTCTACACAGTGTGCCTCACATGTCTCCCTAATTCTCTACCCTACACAGTTACATGTCTCCCAGCCCACCCTGTCTAGCAGTCACATGTCTCCCAGCCCACTCTACACAGTCACATGCCACTCCAGCCCCACCCTACACAGTCACATGTTTCCTACACCACCTGCCCTTTCACAGTCACATGTCTCCTAAATTCCCCTACAATACACAGCCACATGTCTCCTCCTCCCACCCCCACCCTACACAGTCATATGTCTCCCCATCTAATCTCTACACAGTCACATGTCTCCTATCCCTACTATACACAGTCACATGTTTCTACTCTCACCCACATAGTCACATGTCTCCTCTATCCCAACTTCCCTACACAGACACGTGTGTCTCCCACTTTCACCCAGCACAGTCACATGTCTCCCACCCCACACTCACACAGTCACATGTCTCTAACCCTACATTCTACATACACAGTCACATGTCTCCTATCCCCACCCTAAAGTTGTTATTGTCACAGACGCATGTCTCCCACTGCCTTCCCCTAATCTTCTACATCAGTGTTACATGTCTCCCAGCTCCACCTACACAGTCACATGCCTTCAGAATTCCTCACAAATGTCTCCCACCTCACCCTACACAGTTACATGTCTCCCAGCCCACCCTACACAGTCACATGTCTCCCAGCCCACTCCTACACAGTCACATGTCTCCAGCCCCACCTCTCTGAAGTCTCCCACCCCATTGTACATGTCTCCTACTCCCTACCCTCCATGTCTCCCCCACCCTCACCCTACACACTACATTAGTTACATGCCTTCCCTACACAGTCACCTCTCCACTCTACATACAGTCATATGTTTCCTAACTCCACTCCCACACCTAGTCACATGTCTCCCAAATTTCACTCTATCCCTACCTATCATACACAGTCACATGTCTCCCACTTCTCACCTAATACAGTCACATGTCTCCCATCCCAACCTCTACACATGCTCGTTCCACCTCCTACACATTTACATGTTCCAGCATCCTATACTAGTCACATGTCTCCCACTCCCACACTACACAGTCACATCTCTCACCTCTCCCACCCCATTCTACATACATCACATGTCTCCCATCCCCACTTCTACATTGTGCAGACGCATGTCTCCCACTCCCTACCCTTCTACACAGTTACATGTCTCCCAGCCCACTCCTACACAGTCACATGCTTCCAAATTCCCCACCCTACACAGTTACATGTCTCCTAGCTCCATCTCTACACAGTCACATGCCTTCCACCACTCACTCTTCTTCACAATCACATGTTTCCCACCCCTAATTACAGTCACCTTTCATGCAGTTTAGCATGTCTTCTGTTCCCTAATTTCTATTCTACACAGTCACATGTCTCCCACCTCACCACACTACAAAGTCACATGTCTACTAATTCCTAGTCTTCCTACACAGTCACATGTCTCCCACTTCTTTTTACCCTACACAGTCACATGTCTCCTACCTCTACTCCTACAAAGTTACATGTCTCCCCAGCTCCACCCTACACTAGTCACATGTCTCCCAGCCCAATTCTACACAGTCACATGTCCTAGCTCCCATCCCTACACAGTCACATGTGTCAGCAATTTCACCCTACACAGTCTCATGTCCCCTCTACTACAATACACAGTCACATGTCTCCCATCCCACTTCTATACACAGTCACATGTCTCCCACTCTCACCCTACACAGTCACATGTCTCCCATCCCTACTCCCATACACAGTCACATGTCTTCTAATTCTCACCCAATACACAGTCACATGTCTCCCACCCCCACCCTACACAGACATGTCACCCCCCACTCCCACCCTACACAGTTACATGTCTCCCAGTGTGCCCACCTCTACACAGTCACATGCCTCCCACCCTCACCCTACACAGTTACATGTCTCCCAGCCCATCCCTACACAGTCACATGCCTCCACCATCTCACTCCTACACAGTTACATGTGTCCCTAGCTCCATCCCTACACAGTCACATGCCTTTCCAACCCCACTCCTACACAGTTACATGCCTTCCACCCCAATCCTACACAGTCACATATGTCTTTCTAACTCCAATCTCTACACAGTCACATGTCTTCCACTTCCTCACCCTCCCTACACAGTCACATGCCTTCCACATGTCTCCCAGCCCTACAACACAGTCACATGTCTCCCACCCCACCCTACACAGTCACATGCCTTCCACCCCCACCCTACACAGTTACATGTCTCCCAGCTCCACCTCTACACAGTCACATGTCTCTCCCACCCCTACACTCCTACACAGTCATGTCTCCCAGCCACCCTACACAGTTATGCATGTCTCCCAGCCCACCTCTACACAGTCACATGCCTTCCACTCTGACCCAACACAGGTACATGTCTCCTCCTCACCCTACACAGTTATGTGCCTCACCCCTTTCACTCTACATACAGTTACATGTCTCCCAGCCCCCCTACACAGTTACATGCCTTCTAACTCCCCACCCTACACAGTCACATGTCTCCTACTCCCAATACTACATTGTCACAGCCCACCCTACATGTCTCCTCCACCCCAATCCTACACAGTCATATGTCTCCCACTTCTAATCCTACACAGTCAAATGTCTCCCCACCTCACTTCTACAGTTAAGCATGTCTCCTAGCCAACCCCTACACAGTCACATGTCTCCTAGCCCAATCCTACACAGTCACATGCCATCCAGCCCCACCCTACACAGTCACATGTCTCCCACTCCAGCTCCCACCTTCACACAGTCACATGTGTCCCACTCCTCCACCCTACACAGCCACATGTCAGTCACAATCTCACCTCTACACAGTCACATGTCTCCCAATACACAGTCTACATAGTCACATGTCAGCCCCCATCCCTACCATACACAGTCACATGTCTCTTCCACTCTCACCCCAATACAGTCACATGTCTCCCATCCCAAACTCCTACACAGTCACGTGTCTCCTACATTTCACCCAAGCACAGTCACATGTCTCCCACCCCACACTACACAGTCACATACATGTCTCACTCCCCACCTCTACACAGTCACATGTCTCCCATCCCCAATCCTACACAGACAGCATGTCTCCCACTCCCACCTCTACACAGTTACATGTCTCCCCACAGCCCTAATTCCTACACAGTCACATGCCTTTCTTCTCACTCTCACTCCTATACAGTTACATGTCTCCCAGCCCACTAACCCTACACAGTCACATGCCTTCCACCTCACACCCTACAGTTACATGTCTCCTAGCCCCACCCTACACAGTCACATGTCTCACCCCCTTCCACCACCACTCTACCCCATCTACAAGTTACATGTCTCCTAATTCTTTCCCCCTTCACAGTTACATGTCTTCTGCCCCTAATCCTTCACAGTCACATGTCTCCCACTCACCACACTACAAAGTCACATTCCCTACCTCCTCAATGTCTTCCCACCCTACATAATGCGTCAAATGTCTCCCACTCTCCTACCAATTCTACACCTTTTACAGTCAATGTTCCCTAATTTCTACCTTTCTACACAGTTACATGTCTCCCAGCCAACCCTACACAGTCACATGTCTCCCAGCCCACCCTACACAGTCACATGCCATCCAGCCCCACCTCCTACACAGTCACATGTCTCCCACTCCACCTTTCTGCAGTCACATGTGTCCTACTCCCTACTCCTACACAGCCACATGTTCAAGCACCTCACCCTACACAGTCACATGTCTCCCCACTCCACCCTACACAGTCACATGTCTCCCCCATCCCTACCATACACAGTCACATGTCTTCCACTCTCACCCAATACAGTCACATGTCTCCCATCCCAACCCTACACACAGACACGTGTCTCCCACTTTCACCAAGCACAGTCACATGTCTCCCATTCCCCACACTACACAGTCACATGTCTCTCACTCCCCACTCCTACACAGTCACATGTCTCCCCACCCCACCCTACACAGACACATGCCTCTCCCACCTCCCACCCCTACACAGTTACATGTCTCCCAGCCCACCCCTACACAGTCACATGCCTTCCACCTCAATCTCTACACAGTTACATGTCTCCTAGCCCCACCCTACACAGTCACATGCCTTCCAACCCCACCCCTACAGCAGTTACATGTCTCTCCACCCCCACCCTACACACACAGTCACATGCCTTCCACCCCCACCCTACACAGTTACATGCCTTCCACCCCTAACCCTACACAGTCACATGCCTTCCACCCCAATTCTACACAGTTACATGTCTCCCAGCCCAATCTCTACACAGTCACATGCCTTCCACCCTCAATTCCCTACACAGTTACATGTCTCCCAGCGCACCCTACACAGTTATATGTCTCTCCCCAGCCCAATTCCTACACAGTCACATGCCTTCCACCCTGACTCCACACAGGTACATGTCTCCAACAACCTCCCACTCTCTCCTATGTCTCCCAGTGCCCCCTTCACAGTTACATGCCTTCCACCCCCAATTCTACACACAGTTACATGTCTCCCAGCCCCCTTCACATGTTACATGCCTTCAACCCCCACTCCTTCACAGTCACATGTCTCCTACCCCTACAATACACAGCCACATGTCTCCCACCTCTAACCCTACAATAGTCATATCTCTCCCACACCCATATGTCACATGTTCCCACTCCACCCTACACAGTCACATGTCTCCCATCACTCCCTACCTATACACAGTCACATGTCTCCACTCTCATCCCCCATAATACAGTCACATGTCTCCACTCTATCCAGTCACATGTCCCCATCCCACCCTACACAGACACGTGTCTCCCACTTTCACCCAGCACAGTCACATGTCTCCCACCCCCACACTACACAGTCACATGTCTCTCACCCCCACCCTACACAGTCACATGTCTCCCATCCCCACCCTACACAGACGCATGTCTCCCACTCCCACCCTACACAGTTACATGTCTCCCAGCCCACCCTACACAGTCACATGCCTTCCACCCTCACCCTACACAGTTACATGTCTCCCAGCCCACCCTACACAGTCACATGCTTTCCACCCCCACCCTACACAGTTACATGTCTCCTAGCCCACCCTACACAGTCACATGCCTTCCACCACCACTCTTCACAATCACATGTTTCCCACCCCCACCTTTCACAGTCACATGTCTTCTGCCCCTACCCTAAACAGTCACATGTCTCCCACCACCACACTACAAAGTCACATGTCTACCACCCCACCCTACACAGTCAAATGTCTCCCACCTCACCCTACACAGTTACATGTCTCCCAGCCAACCCTACACAGTCACATGTCTCCCAGCCCACCCTACACAGTCACATGCCATCCAGCCCCACCCTACACAGTCACATGTCTCCCACTCCACCCTACACAGTCACATGTCTCCCACCCCTACCCTACACAGACACATGTCTCCCACTCCCACCCTACACAGTTACATGTCTCCCAGCCCACCCTACACAGTCACATGCCTTCCACCCTCACCCTACACAGTTACATGTCTCCCAGCCCATCCTACACAGTCACATGCCTTCCACCCTCACCCTACACAGTTACATGTCTCCTAGCCCACCCTACACAGTCACATGCCTTCCAACCCCACCCTACACAGTTACATGCCTTCCACCCCCACCCTACACAGTCACATGCCTTCCCACCCCACCCCACACAGTTACATGCCTTCCACCCCAACCCTACACAGTCACATGCCTTCCACCCCCACCCTACACAGTTACATGTCTCCCAGCCCACCCTACACAGTCACATGCCTTCCACCCTCACCCTACACAGTTACATGTCTCCCAGCGCACCCTACACAGTTATATGTCTCCCAGCCCACCCTACACAGTCACATGCCTTCCACCCTGACCTACACAGGTACATGTCTCCAACCTCACCCTACACAGTTACATGCCTTCCACCCCCACCCTACACAGTTACATGTCTCCCAGCCCACCCTACACAGTCACATGCCTTCCACTCTCACCCTATACAGTTACATGTCTCCCAGCCCCCCCTTCACAGTTACATGCCTTCAACCCTCACCCTACACAGCTACATGTCTCCCAGCCCACCCTACACAGGTACATGTCTTCCACCCCCCCTACACAGTTACATGTCTCCCAGCCCACCCTACACAGTCACATGCCTTCCACCCTCACCCTATACAGTTACATGTCTCCAATCCCTCCCCTTCACAGTTACATGCCTTCCACCCCCACCCTTCACAGTTACATGCCTTCCACCCCCACCCTACACAGTTACATGCCTTCCACCTCACCCTACACAGTCACATGCCTTCCACCCCCACCCTACACAGTTACATGTCTCCCACCCAACCATACGCAGTCACATGCCTCCCTACCCTATAACAATCCCTCACCAACTGACATTCTTACGGATTGCAATATGTTTTAATCCCCATCAAACATATGGTAAATATGATAAGCACACCTTTCACACAGCAACAAGTCATTTGGAGAGTCAATTGTACCACTGTGACTGTTTCATGAGCATGTGTTTATGAATGGCCATCCAATTTTGCTGATAGTAGGTATTCACGAAAATTGTTGATATACTAGGTATTCACGAAAATTATTGATATACTAGGTATTCATGAAAATTGCTGATACTAGGTGTTCACGAAAATTGTTGATATACCAGGTATTCATGAAAATTATTGATATACTAGGTGTTCATGGAAATTGCTGATACTAGGTGTTCACGAAAATTGTTGATATACTAGGTGTTCACGAAAATTGTTGATATACTAGGCGTTCATGAAAATTGTTGATATACCAGGTATTCACAAAAAGTGTCGATACTAGAACATAGAGAACACGAGAACATAGTGTGAAGTCAAATGGGAATGGAATCCGACATCATTTTGTAACTAATACGTCTAGCTTTACTGAGATTTGAATGTTGTCATCTTGATCAAACAACCTGTACCCTAGAGATGTATGGCGCTGATGTAGTTGATGTGTTCCATTCTTCCGACCGAAGTGATATTTCAAAACACTGAAAAAGAGTACTATGGCTGTGTTTGTATAGCGACAGTATCCGTGATTTCATGAGATTCATATAGGTCCATTATGATTCTTTATCATGACAGTTACCGTTATGTTAGCTCAAGATCTCCAGTTCTTACAACATTGTGCGTGAGCGACGTCAACGTATAGTTTAATGAAGTGTGTTGGAGTACGCTGACAAATTATATATTAATGAATGCAGGCAGACAATCGACTTCCTTACGGAAACAAAGCTGCAACTCCTCAAAACGAATTAGGACCATAAAGACGTGAATCTCTTTCAGAAGGAAAGGTATATATGAAAGATTAATAACAAAGTTATTGTGTGTGGAACAATATACCTCCTAGTGTTCCTCCTTGACTGATTCACCATGTCGTATATACTCAGAATAAAGTTAGGTTCCATTGTTGTTTTTTATATATTTTATTACTTGCACACATTTACATACTTTTGACTCCATTGGTAGAGAATCAGACAATCCTCGTGGATTTTGTGTTTTGGGGCGATATAGTGTGACTTGAGCAGACACAACCTTGCCAACTTCATGATAGTGGACCCGTGAAGGTCCGGGTTAGAATTGGCCTTCAGCTTGTCGTAGGAGGCGACTGACGGGATCGGGTGGTCAGGCTTGCTGACATGGTTGACACATGTCATCGGTTCCCAATTGCGTACATCGATGCTCATGCTGTTGATCACTGGATTGTCTGGTCCAGATTCGATTAGTTACAGACGACCGCCATATAGCTGGAATATTGCGGCGTAAAACTAAACTCACTTACTCACTCATTCACTCACTCACTCATGATAGTGGGTTGAAACTGTTTGTGAATCGCATCAAAGAAGATTATGTGAGTAACAACATTCAAGCTTTCCTAGACTCAGAAGTAGACATTAATAGTGCAGTAGATAGGTTACTGGACACTTTCTTAGACTTAGAAGTAGACATTAATAGTGCAGTAGATAGGTTAGTGGCCACTTTCCTAGACTTAGAAGTAGAGATTAATAGTGCAGTGTATAGGTTAGTGGACACTTTCTATTGCATGGGTTCATATTTCCAGACCAAATCATCATCATTTTCGTCAACCATGTACATCAAGGCAATAGTTACATAAACATAAAATAAAGCAGGATATAAATGGTGCCATAACGACAGGGATTGTAAAACATTTTGGAACTGGATTAAATGACCATGGAATTCACATTACCATGGAATTATTGAACTTATTGAACCACAACATTACCAATGACAATAAATTTGATACTACCGTAAGGGAGGCGTTTGATAGGCTTTTAGAAGTTGGTAGAGTAATACAACACACTTGATATGGATGTGCAACTTCTTTATTATTTACACACGGTGTTTCTTTTCTTACACTTGCCCCTTTATCGGGTGAATGACAGTCAATAGTTACGGAGGTATATATAGTATGTATAGTTTGTAAAAACAACTCTGTGGCTTCCTGTACATACTATATATAGCTCTGTAACTACTGACTTTAACCCTTTATTAATGACGCCTCTTATATAAGTGACGTTTCTTTTGTGGTTGAGTATATATTGCACACACGGGGTGTGCATGGTAAATGCTTTGATATATTAAAATGCATGTATGGCCAGGTGAAAGCCTGCGTCAGAGCAGGGAACAGGAGATCATCTGTGTTTGACACATCTTCTGTGTACGACAATGACGCATGCTTAGTCCTGCACTGTTTATCTTTTTCATAAAATGAGCTGTCTGAATTCAAACAATTCGAATTACGAGGTATATTTGTAACAGAAAGTATTGAATAAATCATCAGATTAAAGTTCTCTGATGATATATCATTAACTGACTCAAGTACCGTTGGTTTACAGATAAAACTTGATGCCCTTCACAACTATTGTAAAATGGGGTGAATTCAGAGAAGTCAAATATTATTGTCTTCAGAATTGGTGGATACCTAAAATCAACCGAAAATGGTTTTATAGGGCATCTGAACTGCGGTAAGTATAGTAACTTATTATAAATATCTTAGAATTATATTTTTACCAAGACTGTGTTGGTCTAAAGCCTGTGAAACATTATCTCTACAAGCAAAGGCCTTTTCACAATTCAGCAACTTCTGAACAAATACCCAGCTATTCAGTTAATAGTAGAAAAAGTACTTTATGGATAACAACGTCTTTATTTGTTATGATGCGACGTTTCGGTATAGCTTCTTATACCGTTGTCAAGCAAGAGTGTTATACTTTTCTATTATCCATCAACTTCTTCAATGCCAATCAAATAGTGGAGAAATGAAGTGTGTGTGTGTGTGTGTGTGTGTGTGTGTGTGTGTGTGTGTGTGTGTGTGTGTGTGTGTGTGTGTGTGTGTGTGTGTGTGTGTGTGTGTGTGTGTGTGTGTGTGTGTGTGTGTGTGAAGGGTTAGAATATTTTACACTGGTTTATCATATGTCTGCATCTCCCAGAACTGTGGGCATGTTGACATATTAATTCAACTGTTTCAACAACGTTGTAAATTTGTCAAGTTCAGGATTGGCCTCCACATTACCTCAGTGCTTATTCCGAGTTAAAATCTTTGTTAACTCCAGAAAAATACATATCTTCACTTGCTTGCTAAAACCATTTCAGGAAAATGTTATGTTAGTTTCGTTGCCTTTTCTATAAGCTGAATATCCAGCAGTATCGGTTTAATATGAATGTTGATAGAGATACATTAGTCTGCTCCAAGTGTCAGTTACAGCAAACTAAAGACAAGTATCATTTTCTGCTTATTTGTCCTTATTATACAGAAAGTCGTCAGAAAATTTTCCCATCTTATTATCATGTAGACCCGTCATTTGTCAAATATTATCAATTGCTATCATCAACTAATGAGAAGCATGTACTATTCTTAAGTATTTATCTGAAAAGAAACTGCAATATGATATATAGACTTTCCACAGTACTATAACTCTTCCTCATCTACATTGTACCGCTGTGCACAATATTTCTGTACCTAAATGTACTTTAGGCCATGTGGCCATTTTGTCATTGTTATTGCCGGTGTTACTAACTTTGCCATTGCTGCTTAGACAAATGACTACCTATAAGGCATAGGACACATACCTTGAGAAGTTGTATTATAGTATTATATATACCAATACGATTATCTTCATAGTTTATTCAAGGACAACCTATGACTAGACTCAAGCAACGATGGGTTAAACATGGCAGTGACTAGCGAGCCTCATCCTCACTTGAATTAATGCAAAGGTTCCATATTATCAACTTCATTTACAAAGGTGGAACATACACAACGGACGCTGCTATAGATCATAGTTGGGCTTTTAGTTCTCCTGAGGCATCTTGACGGGCATATACGAATACCATTATCTGTATAGTTAACTTATTCTAGGACAACCGATGACTAGACGCAAACAATAATGGGCTAAACATGCCTCCTCCCCAATCAAATTAATGTAAAGGTTTCATAAAATTACCTCTATTAATGACTAGGAAAGAGATTGGCTTTTAGTGGATTGACAATGTGTGTTCCCGAAGGAGTCTTGTGCCATGTATGTAAAGGAGTGTAGAGATAATATAATACATTGAATCAGGAATAACTGCTTACCGATCATCGTTTGCAGACAATAAGCATTACTGCCTTCTTTGAGTGAACAATCGTAACCCTTCTCGATTGATTGATCATATTGATGTTTGTAGACCAGTATCTAATTGTTTCCTGAATATTATAACGTAACTCCTCATTCGTGAAATAATTGTCGAATTCATAATACAAGCCTTACGTAATGAAATACAACGCAATTCAGTGAGCAGACAGACCACCATTACCTAATTAGCAATGTGAGACATTCAATATTATTTCAGTGTTCCTTCATAATAATTCCATGACGTCAAGGGTCATGTGACTGTCACGTGTCTACATCCTTGACACTGCTCATAAAAAGGAAAACTGTACTAAGTGAATGTTCATATCGCTTTGGGTCGTGAGGATAACACTTTGATCATGGGTTTAGCGATGGTTCTTGTGCTGCATGGGATGCAACTCGCCTCCCTACCACCCGGTGTCCCCATCTCGTCAAGAAGAGACTGTGTGTCTAGATGTTATCGTCAGGGGACCTGTACCTCCGTCGTCTATGATGGTAGCACCAAGAAATGTCATCTTTCCACTGAAGTATATTTTGAACGTGACTTGACGAGCACCCCAAACAACATGCAGTATCTTGTATGGAGACGAGGTATGTTCAAACCTTACTTGGGATCATCTATGTTAAATTTCACTACATTACGGGCATCGTTCACAGGTACAGGTATTAGTTAAGAGAGTATGGGTGGGCTCGGTTGGATTGGATTGGTGTGTGGTGTCATCTGGTGTGGTTTGGGGTGCTGTAGTTGAAATAATACACAGGTCAACAACAGAAGAACCACCCTTTCCGGGAACAAACGGCGAAACAGGTTAACGAATCGCCTAAGCGTCGCAAAAAAATACAAAACGACTTTTTCTGATGTAACACGAAATATCCGGTGTGAAATTTCCGAAATGTGACGGTATGAAACAGCTTACGCGTTAGTAAAATTAACACAAAACATATGCCACGTTTGAGGCAAAACGAAAGAGATAGAGAGAGCTGTCGGAATGGCCCAACAAGCTAACCACACTGTCATTGCCAGAAGCTTCGGCTGCACTTGAGTAACTGTCATCAGACTGATGCAACGACTAAGACAAACGGGCAATACGTCAGACAGAGTAGTGGACCACATGTGATACCCGGTGATCATCACCACATCTGGACAAGTCATCTGAGAAATCGTTTTGTAACGGCGACGTCAACGGCAGCGACGGCACTAGGACACCGTATCACTCGACATACAGAGTACCGGCGACTAAGAGAATATGGTATTCGACTACATCGACCCTATCGCGAAATAAATCTGACTTTTCGAAACAGGTCGTCGATTTACATGGACCAGGCGAGTTAAATGTTGGCAAATTCAAGATTGGCGACCTATGATGTACGTCGACCCTATCGCGAAATAAATCTGACTTTTCGAAACCGGTCGTCGATTGACATGGACCAGGCGAGTTAAATGTTGGCAGATTCAAGATTGGCGACCTATGATGTACGTCGACCCTATCGCGAAATATATCTGACTTTTCAAAACCGGTCGTCGATTGACATGGACCAGGCGAGTTAAATGTTGGCAGATTCAAGATTGGCGACCTATGATGTACGTCGACCCTATCGCGAAATATATCTGACTTTTCAAAACCGGTCGTCGGTTGACATGGGCCAGGCGAGTTAAATGATGGCAGATTCGTGATTGGCGACGTATGATGTACGTCGACCCTATCGCGAAATATATCTGACTTTTCAAAACCGGTCGTCGATTGACATGGGCCTGGCGAGTTCAACCAATGGTGGACATATACATGATTGGCGACGTATGATGTTCACCGACCAGAGTAGATTCTGTCTGTACAGCTGTGACTAGAGCATGAGCATATATTTATTTCAGCAGCAAATCAAATTATGAGGGTCAAATTAGGTAACCTTGTCGCATTGTCGCCCACCGAAATGCAACAGAAATGTGTTGAAATGCAACAACGCGTTAGTATCCCCTCTAGGAATCCATAGACATCTGTGTGTATGAGCTATATGACCATGACGGCATATTGTTCTTCCTCAGATGACTGCGACAAGGGCTACACGTGGTACCGAAGCCTAGGCCTCTGCTACAAGATCTACACCTCAATGAAAACCTGGTTCCAAGCCAACCATACATGCCATCAAGACGGCGGACATCTCATCAAAGTGGACAGTGCTGGCATCAATGCATTGATGAACAGGATATCCGATTCACACTGTAGGTTGCTTGGTGGCAATAAAATCACCCTCTTAAAAGTATAGTTTTAACTTGATATCCGATGTTCGTAAAGACACAGACGGACATACACGACATACACCTAGACATTCACTCGAACACAAAAGATATGTCCCACACATGAAAACCATCACTCTGATATCAACAACTCATTGTTCGATATCCTTTTAGGAAGGTGGTTTTCATTTCATTTTGTTATATAACGAAGCAAACACTGAGAAACAGAAGATTACCTCATTTGACGGGAGAAATGTCTCTATTTATACCTAACACAACGAGTGTCGTTGTGCTAACCTGTTGCTTGTTTTTTTTGCCAATTTCGGCAATTTGTCAAACATTTGACTTTCCTCCAATATACTTTCACATTGGACCAACAAATGTTTAGTACAGCTTATAACAGGTCTGTCCGAGGTGATTAGAACAACCATAACGTCATAGCTGCCACATGAACATATCTTTTCAGTCACCTTGAGCACAAGCGTTAGTAGATATCTATGTTTGTGTTCACAGCTGTCAGTATCTGGCTGGGTGGTTTTCAAGATGATCTCAATGGAAAGTGGACATGGCCAGATGGAAATGTCATCAATCCAGCCTACTGGGACAACACTCAAGGAAACTCAGTCACAGAGAAGTGTACAACAGTTTACACATCTTATAAACACGAGATACGGAGATGGCATGATTTCCTCTGTACATCTATTAATGTTCCCATGTTTGTGTGCCAGCTCCCTCTGAAGGAAGAGCCTTACTGTTGACAATGGGTAATAACACAACTGCTATCAGCGACATATGCTCAAATATGATGCTGCAAACGTCAAACCTAACAAATCCACTATCATGTAACTTTTCATATCCTCGGTATTCACTGATTGGGTTGATCCAATGTCAGTTACGTCTGTCTCTTTCGCAAAGCGTATGGCTCGACTTCGTCTGTCAGGACGACAAACCTTTCCTGGACCTCCTCGAATAGTCAATGCTGACTCCGAGAGGCATAACATCCTTAAATTGTCATGGCAAGCAATGACCCCAGATTTTCTGCCACTGAACACGTTTTTGACAAGCAAGGGAGGCGTGTCAATTAGCGTGATAGGATGTCGAGCACGTTGTCTAAACTTGACCACGCATCGAAGGTGAAATGGGAACATGCTATCTCAAATCCCCTTTGGTAGGTTCATACGCAATATTCCTCGTCCTGAGAATGAAGTGTGAAATATCGTGGCAGTATGTCACATTGCTGATCCACAAACATCTCATTTACAATTTCCCATCTTACCCCCGTCTTCCTATAAGATTGTTGGTGATGTGATAGGTTTCGTGTACTTAATTGGTTGGTTGTTGTTTAACGCCGCACTCAGCAGTATTCCAGCTACATGGCGTTGGTCTGTAAATATTCGAGTCGGGACCAGATAATCCAGTGATCAGCATTATGAGCATTAACCAATGCCATTCGTATATGATGACATGTGTCAACCAAGTCGGCGAGTCCTGCCACCCGATTTCGTTGGTCGCTTGTTACGACAAGCAAGGGTTACTGAAGGCCAAGTCTAAACCGGTTCCTAACGGGTATCATGTTCTTGAAGCTACCTAAGGACTTAGAAAAATTCTGAAAGACTGACTGTAACGAGAAGGGGGTGATTCTGATGCTCATATAGAATAGATATCCCTTTCCATATAAATAAGAAATCGAGTCGATTCTACAATTCTGACCATATCATGACTTCGTGCTTGTTTGACGCAGCATAATAGTTCTTGAAAATATTTGAGTGATGCATTTCTAAATATGGTTGGTGATTTGATAGGCGTCATGTCCTTGAAGCCACCGCAGTTATCTGAATGGGACAGTTTCTAGTGTTGTTCCGAAACAATAACAGGGTGGTTCGAAGCATTTTGCATTCAGATGCGTATCCAATTGGAAACACCGACTTCATTCCAGATTGTAACATAAGTTCTAGATTCAAGAAATGAGACAGCCCTGACGATATTTTTGAAAACTCGTAAGTGCACTATCATAAGTAAGTGCACGACAGTTTTTCATATATACATTGCTTTATATTTGTCCGACATTGGTTTTGTGTTATTGTACACACTTTAACTCTTTGCTCGAATACAAATATTTTACCTTTCTTTGAAATTACCATTATATAATGTTAAACTATTTCAACTTCAACAGGTTTGATAATTCTGTGGATATAAAACTTCTCAACTTCTACAGTATATACGATATTTCTTTGTAGATTCTATTTAGAATGTTTATCATTGCATAATAAAACTCTTTGCTTAAATAGAAAACAATATACTTTTCATTGGTTCTATGGGAATTTACTATTTCCACAGGAAGGTTCCATGTACTGATTTCTGGATTGTTATCAACCTCTCTGTTTAGAGTGAGTGAGTTAAGATGTTACGTCACATCGGCAATATTTCAGCCACATTGTGGCTAAAAATGTTATGATATCATAATAAAGGTAAAAGATAAAAACCTGCCCACGAAGGACAGTAAAAACAACTAGAATATCACATATATAACTGTAAAATAGTAATTAAATATAAAACATTTGAACTATAGATGACAAAACAGTATGAAAGCTGGCTATAGATTGCCAACAACTGAAAGTAGATCACCATACTAGGGATCATGGAGACTTTTGCTTCCTGCGTAGAACCTGGCTGGAGTTACATCACCCCTGCAGCTGTCAACAATTGTCGACTAATCTATTAATTTAAATTAAATATTTTAAAATGACATATATACTATGATTAAACATAGCAGTAGGTTTAAATTTACTTTGAATGTTTTGGGACTTACGTACCCTCTCAGAAGGACAATAATTTTACAATACTTTAATCCCCTTTGAAGGTCCTGCCATTAACAATCTCAGTTGTTAATTGTAACTACTAATTCTAAAATATTTATCTATTTAGACAACTTTTATCAAAATTTATAACGCTATTTCTTTTAAAAATGAAATGATTTAACTTGATTTACCATTAAAAGGATCCTTCAATGTTTTGACATTGAAATACTTATCCCTCGTGATGGAAAAATCAACCTTCAAGCAGGACATGTTTGCCCTTGATTCTTTCATAACTAAGGATGCAAAACGGAGGATCCTCACCTTTTAATAGGTATTCATAGGTATATCCAGGATTGCCAATACGGCATCGTCTTAGAATGACCTCTTCAAATTTCGACTGACAACCCAAGTAGGTGTTACCGATATAGGGTTTTATAGCATGTAATTTATTAATACCTACTTGAGTGTACCACTTCTTCTGCATCAGATCACGAATGTATGATTTAATGATAGCTTTGTAAGTGAAGAATGAGAAGCGGTGTCACAGATTTGTTGAGTGCTGCTTTAGCAGCATAATCAGCCATTGTGATACCAGATATCCCAAAATGGCTGGGTAACCAACTGAAGACAATGTATTGTCTAGTTGCAAGGTCATTATATAATTCAATAATTTTAATTAAAAGTGGAGTTTTGCACGATAAGTTTTCATAGTCTGAAAGGACGAAAGAGAATCTGAATATGGCGTTGGCTTCTGCTGTAAAGTAGAGCTGTTCTACGGTATTCCAGAATATACTGTTCTGGATCCAATGACAGTAGCACAAGCCACTGCGCCACCATCCTTGTACCCATCTGTACAGAAGGATTTGTGTGCATTACACTTACTTTGTAATTGATGGAATTCTTGTTTATATTGTAATTGATTAGTTCCTGATTTTTAAAAACATGTTGTGAGTGTAAGGTCAACTTGTGGCCTCACTGATTGCCAAGGAGGAGAAAGAAGAAGGCGGGGAGATACATTTTCTAGTTCAATGCCAGCATCAGAAATGAAAGGTTTTATTCTTATTCCAAGGGTCGGAAAAAGAGATGAAATGTCATTGTAGAAATCCTCATAAAGAGGATTAAAACACAATTGTAAGCAGGGTTGGACTCAATAGAATAAAGCTTTGTGATATATTGAAAAGATAATTTTAGACGGCCTCACTGATTGCCAAGGAGGAGCTGGAAGAAGGCGGGAAGGAGATATATTTTCTAGTTCAATGCAATTATCATAAATGAAAGGTTTTATTCTTATTCCAAGATTTGAGACGGCGTTGGCTAAGAGATGGCTCATCGGCCTCAACGTATGGGCTGTTAATAGAAGAGGTTCTTAAAGATCCAAGAAAAACTCTCAGACCTTGATGGTGGACACAATCAAGTAGTTTGAGGATGCTTTTGCAGGCTCCACCATATACGATGGAGCCGTAATCAGGTTTTGATCGCACCAATGATCTATATACGTGAAGGTGGGTAGTTTGATCCCCTCTTCACTTTGAATTGGAAACAACCTTTAGCAAATTCAGTGGCTTGAGGCATTTGGCTTAATGGTATGTAATATGCGGCAGGAACGTTAAATGCGTCGAACTTGGCCTCCTTTACAACTTTGATGGGGGTGCCATTTAGAAATAGTTCAGGGTCTTTAAGCGGTTTGCATTAACGACAGAAATGTATACGATTAGTTTTGTAATCGAGAAGATATTGTTCTGGACCCAACGACAGTAACACAAGCCATTGCGCCATCATCCTTGGACCCATCTGTAAATAAGGATTTGTATGTATTATATTTACTTTGTAATTGATTAAACCTTTGTTTATATTGTAATTCATAAGTTTTTGATTTTTAAAAATGTTGTCAGTGTTAGGTCACCCTGTGGCCAACTTTGAATTGGAAACAACATTTAACAAATTAAGCGCGTTCAGGCATTTGGCTTAATGGTATATAATATGCTGCAGAAACGTAAAATGCGTCGAAAATAAGGCCCAGGAACTTGGCCTCCTTTAGAACTTTGATGGGTGTGCCATTTAGAAATAATTCAGGGTCTTCATGCGGTTTGCCGAAATGGGAACGATTAGTTTTGGATTTATTTTGTTTAAATACAACTGCAGCTGCCGTTCAATAGTATGCATATTTCTACTGAGACAAGAAATAATAGAATTATCCACAAAAAAGCGATCCATCCATTGAATCATTAAAAACCTTTAATAAACTGTTGATATTGATGTTAAAAAATGTGACAGACAAAATACTTACTTGTGGGACACCCTGATGCTGATTGTAATGATCAGACAGGGGAGAACCCACGCGGAATTTCGTCACAATCCGAACCTCAAAAAAGGAACTTTTTCTCCAATCATTCAGTTGCTACGATTGGCGATAACAACCCCATACGCATGTCAACGATCGTAATCACCACATTAAGCGTAACTCAGTTCCCGGATTCTAAATGTGAAAACCTCCTAACCATTACCGGCCTTTAAGTAGACATGAAATTTTCAAATTGGAGAAATTATTGTCAAGTCCGGACGAGGCTTACTTCATAATTATGTGTGACTCATCCACATAACTGTAGAATTCTTATCAAGTACCGTTTTCACCTCACCGAGCATTAGTTGCGAGCGCGCACACACACACACATACACAAACACAGACATATATATATTCCATAAATTACGCACGACATATTTTAATAGATATTTATCATCGCCTACGTAGGAGTTAGTGAGATCAAAATTGTTTTCACCATGGCCCTACTACGGTTTCGTAAAATTATCTGTCATTTAAAAAGTTATAAATATAAATTGAGGCAAACGGCCTCGTAATCCAACTCGTTTATTAATTCTAAACACACAAAATTGATCGATGGTACCTGTGCTTTTACGGAATCCAAATTGTATATCTGTTATTAGGTTATTGGTTTCCAAGTACAAAACAAGTCAATTATTTATCATGCGTTTGCAAACGCAGCTTTTTAGTGAAATTGGTCTATAAAAGGATCAGTATGATCACGTCCAGGTTTTGGGATTGGAACAATTACAGCATCACACAACGACGATGCCCTAGTGTAATCAAACATATGTAAGAGAGTTACTGAAACTAAAGCTGAAACTCCTAAAATAATATTAGAACCACAAAAGCGTGAACCCTTTCGGAAGGAGTGAGTGAGTTAAGATTTTAAGTCACAATTTCAGAAGGAAAGAATTATGTGAAATATTCATGACAAAGGTTTTGTATGTGGAACAATATACCTCCCAGCGTTCTTATTTGACTGATTGTCAGGTCATATATAAACTACAGGGGAAAATAACGTATCACCGACTTAACTTGACTACAAAAATAGAAACAAATACATTTAGGATGATATTTAGGATAATTATCTTACAAACAGAAATCAGTTTCCAATAATTTGACTGTAAATTCAAATTGCCGGCATTTATTAAGAAGGGGTCAAGGGGTCAAACTTCGGTTCAAGTTGTTGGAGGTAGTACATGCAGTCGCCGTCACGTTCCACATGTGGATCTGCCGGATGTAGCTGTCTTCAGCCGGTGTCGTGACTCTTGGTCTTCCCGATCTTTGGCGGTCTTGGGTCTGGTCTGTTTGCTTGTGGCAGTTTATCAATTTGCTGATGGTGGCCTGGTGGAGGTTCTGGCAGGCTGACTTTGTGAAGCCATGACCTTGCCAGCCTTCGTGACTTGGCTCCAAACATGTCATGAAGGCTGTCAAGGTTGTGCCAGAATCCGAAGGTACCTCTCTTCAGGAATAAAGTCTGCACACTTAAAACTGTTGAGAGATATTGTTCTCCTTCAAGGTTTTGCTGACAGAGTGGATTCTCAGCCATGTTGTTATTGTTGTTGTTGATGATGATGATGATGATGACGATGATGATGATGATGATGATGATGATGATGATGATGATGATGATGATGATGATGACGACGACTATCTCATGAAGACATATTATGGCTGGGCCTATACACATACTATTGCATGTATTAACTTTTTCAGATCCTAAACAATAAGAGGCTCCTACCCACACGAATTACTGTAAAGGTTACAAAAATGAACCTCATTTACAAAGGCGGAACATATACTATGAATAAGAAAAAAATTACCCTTCTTCCAAACGATTACAATGTGTGTTCCCGAAGGAGTCTTGTGCCAAGTTTGTAAAGGAGTGGTAGTGATAATATAATGCACTGAATCAGAAATAACTGCATGCTGATCATCGTTTGTAGACAATAAACTCTCGTTCTTGCCTTCTTTGTGCTTGCAGACAATAAACATTCGTGCTTGCCTTCTTTGTGAAAACAATCGTAAGTTTATGACTCGAGGGTCATCATTTAGGCTCAGTGTATTATATTCAACAATAGGCATGTATTTATTGATGCGCATGTTTTTAGTAAAGTATGTCATTGTTTATTCAACATAACAACTTAATTCCTCATTCGTGAAATAATTTTAGAATCCATAAAACAATCCTTAAGTAATGAAAAACAATACAATTCAGCGTGTAGACACGCCAACAATTACCTAATTAGCAAACTTTATCAAGCAATGTACGTATATTTAGAAATGTCCGATGGAGCAAGGAATAAAGGTTGGTTCTTTTAGTGAAATTGTAATTTACGCATTGTTCAGTTTTGTTCGCGATTACCGATGCGATGTACAAAGCAACTTTACTATGTTGTGATTAAGAGGACACCATCAACATAAGGGCTTTTATAATCATTTTATCGCCTCGCATCATGCACCAATGATTTCTCCTTTATGACAACTCGGGCTCGAGTCAGTCACTAGGGCTGCATCTTGAGTCCTAACCGGCAGGATCATGTATCCTCTAGGTGGGAATTGTAGGTGTTCAGTGTTCCTTCAAAACAATTCCTTGACAACAAGTATCATGTGATCATATGTTAAGATCCTGAAATATACTCATATATATGACGACTGTGTGTTAGAGGAATCTACATATCGTTACGGATCGTGAATCTGCCACTTTGATAATGGGTTTAACGATGGTTCTTGTGCTCCATGGGATACAACTGGCTTCCCTACCACCCGGTGTCCCCGTCTCGTCAAGAGGAGACTGTGTGTCTAAATGTCACCTTCAGAGGAACTGCTCATCTGTCTTCTATGATGGCAGCACCAATGTGTGTCAGCTTTCTGCCGAGGTGTTCCTGCAACAGGACTTGACAAGCACACCAAACAACATGCAGTATTTGGAATGGAGAAGAGGTATGTTCAAACCTTACTATGCTCACATATAACACATATATAACATCATATATCACGTATATATATATCGTCTACAGGTAAAGGTATAGGTTAGGAGATGTTAGAGAGGGATATTTGTAATAATACAGCTAATTATATCTTTCCATGGTATTTACTTAGTTCTAACAGATAGGTCAGGTTTTGGCAGAGGAATCAGTCTATCACTCTTTTTAATCCAGTGAATATCCAAACAAATAGGCGTTGCTAACTTTACAAACTGATACATGAAAGGATATGGGAGACTGTAACATAACGGTACCCATGTCCAAGGAATTGCTATCTCTCACATCCTGGAACAGACCTAGTCTCCTTGGAAGTTGTTTCTTGAATGTATAGTAATGTTTCACATTAAGCAGACAACATATCGTTGTGTGAAATTACAATAAATGTCCCTAATGTACCTAGACAGATGTGCTTCAAATATACCCAATATATCGCCATTGTCTCTCTTTCTCACCCTACATATACCAACATCACTCTCATCTGTTTCCAATGACCTTAATATGTCACCTATCCCTTTTAATCACAATCAGATTTCACACAGTCACTTGTCTCCCATTCCGATTCTACAGTCACATGTCTTTCATCCTCACCCGACACACGTATGTAAGTCCCAAACATTTAAAATAAATTTAAACTACCACATTTTTAATCCTAGAGTATGTGTTCTTTTATTGTAAGGCTAGATTTGAATAAACTGCTAACAGCTGAAGGGATGGTGTAAATCCAGCCAGGATCCATGCAGGAATCAAATGTACTGTAAGTCCCTATGGGCCCTAGTATGTTGATCTAACTTCAGTTGTTGGCTATCTATAACCCATTTTCATATTGTACCTTTAAAGTTAGAAATAGTGTTTTATGGTTATATGCTAGTTTTAGTATAAATCTGTCCTTCGCAGACAGATAAGTATATAAGTTTGTTTTTCATGTATACATTTACGAATTTACCACCAAATTTCACGATATGTCTGAAATACTGCCGATGTGACTTTAAATTGTAACTCACTCTTTCACTCACCCGACACACAGTCACATGTCTCCATTCCCCTTCCTATACATTTTCACTTGTCCCCATCCCCTTCTTTCACACAGTCAAATGTCTCCCATCCCTCTCTCATACATAGTCACATGTCCCTTTTGATGATACTACTTGTTGAGAAACTCTCCTGATGGACTTTGTTCAATGTCATATATACAAGCTAAAAGACGGCTTTGAAATGTTATACCAGGAAAAGAGCTTTGTACCGTATGGGAATATTCGTAATACTGTATATCAACATGCGTATATTGGTGCAAAAGTAACCGGTCGTCGATTGACATGGACCAGGCGAGTTCAAAGGTGGACAGATGCATGATTGGCGACGTGTGATGTTCATCGACCAGAGTAGATTCTGCCTGTACAGTTGTGACTATATCATGAGCATATATTTATTTCAGCAGCAAATCAAATTATGAAAGTCACATTATGTCACCTTGTCGCATTGTCGCCAATCGGAATGCGTCAGAAATGTGTTAAAATGCTACAACACGATAATATCCACACACATATGTATGTATGAATTTTATCACCATGACGGCATATCGTTCTACCTCAGATGACTGCGACGAGGGCTACACGTGGTACCGAAGCCTCGGCCTCTGCTACAAGATCTACAACTCACCAAAAACCTGGTTCCAAGCCAACCATACATGCCATCAAGACGGCGGACATTTCATCAAAGTGGACAGTGCTGGCATCAATGCACTGATGAACAAGATATCCGATTCTCACTGTAGGTTGCTATTGGAATTAAAATCATCACCCTCTTAAAAGTAAAGTTCAAACTTGATATCTGATATTTGTAAAGACACAGACGGGCATATACCCAGACATTAATAGATCTATAAAACTCGAACACAAAAGACATGTCCGACACATCAAAGCCATCACTCTGATATCAACAACCATTTTCCGATGTCTTTTAGGATAGTGGTTTTCATTTCATTTAATTATATAACGTGGTAAACACCGAGGAAGTATAGATTACCTCCTGTGATGAGAGAATTGTTTCTTCTTGTACCTAATACAACGAGTATAGCTGTGTTTCATTTGTTGCTTTGTTTTTGCCGCATTCAGCAGTTTTTCATCCAATATATTTCTACAAATGGTCAGTACAGGTAATGACAGTCCCGTCCGAGGTGGCAAGATAAAAAACATAGTGTCATAGCTGCCACATAATTTTTTCTGCAATTCCCATTCAGTCACATCAATAGATATCTATGTTTGCATTCGCAGCTGCCAATATCTGGCTGGGTGGTTTCCAAGACGACCTCAGCGGAAAGTGGACATGGACAGATGGAAGTGTCATCAGTCCAGCCTACTGGGGCGATGGTCAACCAAACTTAGAATTAGAGAAGTGCATCGGAGTCTACACAGCTTTTAAAAACGTAATAAGGAGGTGGAATGATTTCCTCTGTTCACAAACTGGTGTTCCCGTGTTGTTTGTGTGTCAAGTGTCTCTGAAGGAAGAGCCTTACTGCTGACAATGGGTAATAAAACAATTACTATCAGCAAACTGATGCTGCAGTTACAGTTATATTTCTGTTCATATGTCACTCACTACACCAGTTACAGTCTGAATCGAGTTGACTGATTATGGGATAAAAGCATATTAACATAACAGTATTTGTGAATTCTCTTAACAGAAGCTAAATGCAAAACGTGTGGATTAAATGCTTTATGGATTTTCCCAAAGAGTAAAAACGCTATTTTTATATTAATTATTGCTCTAAAGCCTTGCGTAGTTTATGAGTAAATGATTTATGAGGAAAAGTCACAATGGCAAATATTTTAATCAAAGTTGTTTTTTTATGGCATTCGGGATAAATTATACACTAATTTTCAAAGTACCCACTGGATCATTTTCCATGCAGGAAGCAAAAGTACCGTACGTCCCCATGGTTCCTTGTATGATCTACCTTCAGCTGTTGGCAATCTATAGCCTGTTTTTACATTGTATTGTCATCTATAGTTGAAATGTTTTGATGTTAATAGATTGAAATCTGTCATCAGCTAGTTGTTTTAATGTCCTTCGCTTACAGGTTTTAATAATTTACCTTTATTTGTTGTAAAATTAAAATTGTTCGTAGTCACGATATGGCTGAAATATTGCCTATGTGACTTAAAATTTTAACTCGCTCACTCACCCACTCACTGGATCATTCATGGAAGAAATTATCAGTGCTAGAAATATGTTAGTCCTTGCTGCTCTGTCATGTTAAAATGCCATAGATATTTTGTCCAGATAAAAGACAAAGGACACCTATCTTAAGAAGAGTGAGTGAGTGAGTTAAAATATATAGTCACTTTCGCAATATTTCAGCCATATCGTGACTTAAATAGGTCATATCTTAAAATATGTCTGCGAAGGACAGTAACAGAACTAGAAAACCACAGTTAGAGATTAAAACTAGTGAGTGACTTAAAGGTATGTACTATTTAGGACACTACAATATAAAACAGGCTATAGACCATCAGCAACTGAAGGTAGACACCATACTAGGGACCATGGGGACTTACAGTGCCTTTGCTACCTGCATGGACCCAAGATTTACACCATCCCTTCAGCCACTGGTAATTGTAGTGACATTTAGCCACTATGTAAAACAACAAATGTTCTATTATTAAAGCGTTGTAGGTCAAAATTGACTTTGAAAGCTTGGTGACTTAAGTATCCTTTCAGAGGGACAACGATTTTACAATACTTTAACCCTCTTCGAGGATACAGCTTAAACAACTTAAACTCTACCAATATTAAAAATGAACTATCTACACAATATCAAAATTTATCAATTATTTTAATTTCTTTTAAAAATCTAAGGATTAAATGAGGAGCTGGTCATATACGCGTAACTTATTCAGGGACAATCTGTGGCTGGACCTAAACATTGAGAAATGGGTTAAAATGGCAGTCTCCTACCCACACGAATTACTGTAACGGTTCCATAGAGTTAACATCATTTACAAAGGTGGAACGTATACAATGGACGTCAACTTAGAGCATAGTTGGGTTTTGTTCTTCTGAGACATCTTGTTTTTATGAACTTCTATATTATCTGAGATTAATTGATATCTATGGGAGATTGATGATTCCCCTAAAGGCTAATTTAAATAATGGGAAATAACGAAAAAATATTGGGCTTCTTCCAAAGACTACAATGTCTGTTCCCGACGGAGTCATGCATGTGTCAGGTATGTAAAGGAATAAAAGTGATACTATAATGCACTCAATCAGGAATAACTACATACTGATCATCGTGTACATTAGTTCCTGCCTTCTGTGTGTAAACAATCATAGCTCGTCTCTATTGATTGACCACAGACTTGAGGATCACCTTTTCGGTTTAGCGCATTCCATTGCACAACAATCATGTATTTATTGATGCGCTCGTTATAGACCAGTATCTCATTTTTATTCAATATAACAACTTAATTCCTCATTGGTGAAATAATTGTCGAATCCATAAATCACTCTTTAAGTAGTGAAAACCCTGATTCAGTGAGCAGACACCTCAACATTACATTCAAAACACTCAACAATAGTACTATGGGTCTTTTGTGTAGCGTGAATATCCGTGAGATTCATCTCGGTCCCCTAGGATGCTTTCATATCACAGTTATTGTAATTAGCTCAAGATATCCGGTTCTTACAACACTGTGTGTGAGCGAAGTTAATGAATAGTTCATGAACTATATGGGGTACGCTGACAAATTATATGTTAATGAATGCGGGCAGACAACCGACGTCTTCACTGAAACTAAAGCTGAAACTCCTAAAATAATATTAGAACCATAAGTGCGTGAAACCCTTTCGGAAGGAGTGAGTGAGTTAAGATTTTAAGTCACACTTTCAGAAGGAAAGATTTATGTGAAATATTCATGACAAAGGTTTTGTATGTGGAACAATATACCTCCCAGCGTTCTTACTTGACTGATTGTCAGGTCATATATAAACTACAGGGCAAAATAACTTCACTTGACTACAAAAATAGAAACAAATACATTTAGGATGATATTTAGTATAATTATCTTACAAACAGAAATCAGTTTCCAATAATTTGACTGTAAATTCAATTTGCCGGCATTCATTAAGAAGGGGTCAAGGGGTCAAACTTCGGTTCAAGTTGATGGAGGTAGTACATGCAGTCGCCGTCACGTTCCAGATGTGGTTTTGCCGGATGTAGCTGTCTTCAGCCGGTGTCGTGACTCTTGGTCTTCCCGGTCTTTGGCGGTCTTGGGTCTGGCCTGTTTGCTTGTGGCAGTTTATCAATTTTCTGATGATGGTCTGGTGGAGGTTCTGGCCAGCTGACTTTGTGAAGCCATGACCTTGCCAGCCTTCGTGACTTGGCGGGATCGAACCACGGAGGTTCTCCACCCGAGGTGATAAGCAAAAGTGTCATAGCTGCTAAATGAAAATGTCTTTTTAGCAAGTCTCATTCAGTCACATTCAACGCTATCTATATTTTTGTTCACAGCTACCGATATCTGGCTCGGTGGTTTCCAAGTTGATCTCGGTGGAAATTGGACATGGGCAGATGGCAGTGTGATCAGTCCAACCTACTGGGACGATGGTGAACCAAACACAGAAGGAGAAGTGTCTCGCAGTGTACACAAATTATAGAAACTTAATAAGAAGGTGGAATGATTTGCCCTGTATGTATACTGATGTTCCCATGTTTATGTGTCAACTGCCTCTGCAAAAAGAGCCTTACTGTTGACAATGGGTAGTACTATAATCACCGAGTCATGCTCGAAACCCATACTATAATTGAAGTATATTGCTGTTCATGTGTCACTCACTGCACAAGTTACATTTACGCAACTAGTTTATCGATTATAGGATAAGACATATTAATAGAAAGGCTATTTCTGAATTCTCCTGATAAAAAGTTAGTTTGATACATGTGAATTAAATGCTTTGTGGGTGGATTCTTAAAAGAGATTAGCTTGAAGTTTTGCAATGTCAGAAAAGAGCAAGTATATCATTTCAAACAATTTCATCTTGAACAAGTGACATAGTTCCAAGGAAGTACAACTTCTCAAATTCTACAATATTAGCGACGTTTCTTTGTAGATGCTCACAACCGTGTCACGCATGTGATGTGCACTATTGTGGATAAAACATTTCTATACAAAGTTTGAAATTATTGTTCTTCCATGGTTTCTTTTCACTTCCTCGGTATTCACCGATGTTCCAGTGTCAACAACGTATGCCTCGTTCGCAAAGCGTGTGGGTCGACGTCGTCTTTCAACATGATAACACCTTTCCTCACTCAATTCTCCCCTCCAGAGGCAAATTGCAATGAGCGTAGACCTTCTGCACAAATCCCACACTTTCTGCCATGAAAACGTGTAAGAAATGGTTGGCTAAATTTGACCGTGCGCCGAAGGTGCAAGGGAACATACTACCTCAAATCACCGCTTAGGCTCATACACAATATGCCTTGTCCAGTGAATGATTATCTTAGGTGGCATTCAGAAGCTGGTATGATGGTATGATGGTATGATGAAGACGAACACTTATTATGGATAGACACCGAAACGTCGCATCTACTGCAACAAAGAAGCTGTCTATCCATAAAAAGTATTCCTCTTCAGTGAATGATTGTTTGACATATCGTGATGGTATGTCACGTTTCTGATCCACAAACTACGATACAATTTCCCATATAACCAATATCATCCTTTAAGATCGTTTGCGGTTTGATAGGCTTCGTTTTCTTGAAGCAGCTGCAGGTTTCTGGGTTAGGTAGTGTCTAGTTTCTCAAAGACTGGCCGTACCGATAAGAGGGTGATTAGAAGCCTTTTGCATTTCTGATACATATTTGGAAAAACCAAAATCTTTCTAAATTGTAATATTATTCTGGATTCAAGAACTGATACAAGTCTGACAATATTCTGAATACATATTACTGCATTAACTAGAATTCTATATAGCCGTTTCTTCTGCTATTGCTTCTTGACTGTACTGAGAGTTTGCATTGTACACAATAAAACTTCTAGCTTGAATGCAATTCATTGACTTTTCATTGGGCCTATGGGGATTTACTATTTGCACAGTGATGTTCTGTGTACCGATTTCTGGATTAATATCAGCCTCTCTGTTTGAAATCACTTTGCCTTCACTAATACCTTCTACCAGTTAATCATTATAAAGTTAATGTTATAAAGCCATAGGTACTTTACAAAACAATTGTCACGCTGCAGAACTACATTTCCAATGGCAAATATGTTTAGGTCAAATGTTATTTAAGGTGATTTAAGACGTGTAACTATGTGATGGATTGTTATCAGACGTGTGCAACCATGGTCTCCATGGTGATGAGAGACGTGTACCTATGTAAAAATAGCTGGAGATGAGAGTATATTCCTGTCATGCGACGGCAGCCTGTTAACGAATCAGACAATCAAGTGACCGATGGACCGGAAGCTCCAGTTGAAATCTGCCGAATTATCACAGACAGAGATCCCGAAAGACAAACGTCTTCAACAAGCTAGTGACACGTTTTACATTTCTTCATACGGTAATCTCTTCTGATTTTGTTAAGCGTCTAAAAATCAATAATACGAGAATACATTCAAGTATAACCCAATTTAGAAGTATGAAACGTCGGGTTTGTACACTCTGTTGCGTTAACACTCCATTGTTCATTTGAGTATGCAATATTCATGCACCAATCAGACCCGTCATCGATGTTCTAAAGTCGTCCATTCGTGATCACGATAACCTCAACCACTTTGTAATTTCATTGCAACGCACGTCCAGTAATGTCTGTGGAATCCTTGTCGCGTTGTCACCTTGTCGCCCTTACAAAAAA
This sequence comes from Haliotis rubra, assembly GCF_003918875.1. Lineage (NCBI taxonomy): Eukaryota > Metazoa > Mollusca > Gastropoda > Lepetellida > Haliotidae > Haliotis > Haliotis rubra. The sequence goes on from NW_025767147.1 coordinate 54,027, forward strand.
CAGAAAGGAAGTGTCAAAATTAACCAAAGCGAGACAATGCACAAACGCGACATTGTGTGCCGACATACATTATGTCCACGCTTTCAAAAATATGTAGAATTCTATAAAAAAAAGTGACAACACGACATGTCAAAATATGTCCCCATGCCGCATTCTAACCCCAACTAAAATGCATCAGAATAGTATTAAATTGAGACAACGCAATAATATCCCCTCTAGGATTTCATAGAATTATGTGTGCATGATTTTCTTATCACCATGACAGCATATTTTCTTCCTCAGATGACTGCGACAAGGGCTACACGTGGTACCGAAGCCTAGGCCTCTGTAACAAGATCTACAACTCAACGAAAACCTGGTTCCAAGCCAACCATACATGCCATCAAGACGGCGGACATCTCATCAAAGTGGACAGTGCTGGCATCAATGCATTTATGAACAAGATATCCGATTCACACTGTAGGTTGATGGGTGGGAATAAAATCACACTCTTAATAAGATAATTCTAACTAAATATCCCAAAGACGGACGTACACGTCAAACGCCCACACATTGAAGCACACATGTATACACATTGGTTTCGCACACAAAATATATCCGAATGTCAACCACTTTAGTATACTATAATTTACTCTAAACAACTTATTGTTTAAAGTTATGCTTTTAGGAGGGTAGTTTTCATTTCTTTAAGTTTATTACATAACAAGGCAAACACAGAAAATTACCTCATTTGACGAGAGAACTGTCTCTTTTGTTAAATAAAGAGCTCCAGAACTTCAGAGCACTTACCTTTCATATTTATACAGATATCCAGTCTAGTTATCAGTAATACGAGTAAAGTTGGGATTATCCTGCTGTCTGCTTTATGCAACAATCAGCAGTTTGTTAAACACTTGACTTTCATCCTATGCATTTCCCCATTTGACAAACTAATAGTCAGTACAGCTTATGAGAGTTCTATCCAAAGTGCTAAGAGCAACCATAGTGTCATAGCTGCCACATGCAAATCATTTTCTCCAGTTTCATTCAGCACAAACGTTAGTAGATATCTATGTTAGTGTTCACAGCTGCCATTGTCTGGCTGGGTGGTTTTAAAGCTAATCCCAGTGGAAAGTGGACATGGTCAGATGGAAGTGTCATCAGTCCAGACTTCTTGGACAACACTGAACCAGACCCAGGGGCAGATAAGTGTACAACAGTAAGCACGGATTATATAAACATGACACGGAGATGGCATGATTACCCGTGTACATATACTTACATTCCCATGTTTGTGTGCCAGCTGCCTCTGGAGGGAGAGCCTTACTGTTGACAGTGGATAATAATACAATTGCCATACCCGAAATGTGCTCAAATAAGATGCTGCAGTTACTCCATGCACCAGTCACGTTAACAAAACCAGTTGGTCGATTGTGGGATGAGTCTAAAGTCATATCGACAAAACAGTATTTCTGAATTCTTTTAACAAAAAAGTTATTATGATATACGTGGATTAAAGTTTTATAAACAGCTAATGTCAAACTGTTTCAACTTAAACAAGGGACTTAGTTCTTTGGTAATACAATGTATAAACTGTTTCGGTGTACATCTTAACACCCTTATGAGGCATGTGATGTACACTACTATGGGTACAGCATTATTATACATGAGTAAAGTTATGTTTATATAGTTAATATCATATAATGTGATATATACTACCCATCAAAAGTTTAGAGTCACTAGTGTAAATGTAGCCACTCACTTCAGTCAACTGTTCTAAACTTGATTTTGCAAAATATTCCATTCAGTTTATAGGTACTGTTTTCACATGAACTAATGTATTGTAAAACAAATTCGTAACGTTGAAAAGAATATTGTCATGAATTCAGTAACTGATGATTATCAGTGAAAATTGGCGAATTCTTAACAAAACTTTAACTCAACTGTTCACATGAACGATATTTCCACATGCCTTTTAGCAAGTTTATGCATATGCATGATCCTCGTACAATTCACCTGCATAACGTTTGCAGCTGGTTCCCCCAAGTTAGTGGAGAAATTCATCTACTCTTGTGCAGACTCGATTATTTCCAGACCGCCGCCATGTAGCTGGAATATGTCTGAGTGCGGCGTAAAAATAAACTAAACTCACTCACATGTCACTCTGTTCAGTTTACGTACCAAACAAATCCACTACAGTGAGTCTCTTCACCTCCACGACATTCACCGATTGGCCTGATCCAATGCCAACTACGTCCGTCGCGTTCTCAAAGCGTGAGCGTCGACGTTTTATCTTTCAGGATGACAAAACCTTTCCATACCCTGATCAAATAGTCAATGCTCCCCTCCAGAGGCATGACATCCTGAAATTGCCATATTTATTCATGTTCATACCAAGCAGTTGGTTGAACTCGGTCACGTACCAAAGGTGGAATAGAACATACTACCTTAAATCACCTTTGGGAGGTTCACATGCAATATTCCTAGTCGAGTGAACGTTTGACATATCGTGGCGGTAGCAATTTGTGTCTAATGCAATGTGTAAGGCAATAAATTTCTGAATATTTTGATATACAGTTTGTATGGTTTTGTACAATAACGTTCCACTATTATCAAATTGAAAAATCCATTATTTTAGGTATGTTTCATTTTTTAGAAACATAAAAAGATTGTTATTGATTTTACACAGCATGAACAGTTTGTGAGTGATGACAGCTGTGTTGTATTAATATGTCATTACTAATAATTAGCCGATTGCGCAGATCGATGCTCATGATGTTGATCACTGCGCACTGAACTTTGAGTTAGTATCAGGTATTGATTTATGTATCGTGGAGATGTATTCAAAGTCATCAACATAATACATGCATTGCAAAATTTACAGTTTAACGCACTATATTCGTATAAACATACCTAGGGATTATAAAAACGAATTTTGGGAGTTATATTGGCGTCTTTCTAAGCTTCTTTAATATCTGTGAATAATTGCAGTAATGTTGAAAGATAGCTGCCTGTGTTAATGCAGTAACATTTTTGAAATTTAACATGACATTTTATTTATGGAAATATCGTGATATGTCAAAGGGTGTTAAGTATTTAACAGCAGGTTTGCATTTAATTGAAAAAAAATATGATCCAAATGTGAAAAAAGGCTAAATTCTTGATACAATTTCATCTTATTGAAAGACAAGATCATAACAGCATATGTGAATATAGGGCTCAATTAAAGTGAATAAAATGAATAAATTCTGTTAGAAGTTTATTTCTTAAACCCATAGAAAAAGTGAAAAATCGGTGGCTGTTTCCAAGATGGGCGCCAAAATGATATTTAGCTTGACATCCGAAATGTCCATCACAATAAATCGTACAGTTGAGACATCAGGTTAGCTGAAAATCATATTTGTCCATCAGTTTGGTGGTCCGTGGTCACATATATTTTGCCCTTTAATGCTGTGTCTCATATTTCACCATATTTGTTAGTGGTTTGTTTTTACGTTGATGACAGAGTTCTCTACCCCTGAATACCACCATAATTTTCATTCATTACTCGTGTTATGACAAGCCGAATAGCGACTCGTGCCCCTCTGGAAGGATTTTATATTAGCGCATGAGCATCAGAACTACCGTAAACAAGAACGATAACTTTATTCCTGTTTTCGATTTCAATGGTACTTAATATCACCGAAGCCCTGGTATATTGTATTGCCGTTTTCCTTCATATATTTTAAAGAATTAAACTTCTTAAACACTTACAACTAAAAGAAAGGTGAAAATATTTGTTAAAAACCCATTCTAACATATTTATTACCAGCAGTTCACCTTATATTTACAAATGTTATTCTCTAAATAGGGGTGAAAAATATAAAATATGCAAATCGAATAATCTTTTTCCGATGCATTACTCAAAGATACTCAAAAAATGACTTTAAAATATTTCGCAAACTGAAAATTTATGTTTTTTTACTGCCAATTCCCTAGTGGAATTTTAAAATGAATACGCTGAAAAGTATATGAATAACCTAAACAAATTCAGACTAAAATATCCCCAGAAATGTGAGATATAAGCCCAATTTAAAGATTAAAGTTGATTAGTTATATATAGATATAATATTATTGTTTTGAAACGCGTAGCGATTTAGAACTATAGTTCCTAAAAATGTTGGGAAGCGCACGTACAATCTCCAAAAAAGCCTGTGAAATGGTCAAAAATATAGTCAATTGCACCCATGAGAGCCGTTTTTAAACGTAAAGTGTATTTGAATCTCTCACCGTCAGTCGCATGATTCTCATTAAAAACTTCATATTAGGCAGCAAAATCCTGTGAGCTACGCTCTTTGTACTTTCAGTATGACGGTATATATTCTTCATGTTTTTTTAAACAAAGACATAATGTCATAACCGATTTAAGTACTCAGGACTATTTTTATCAAAGTACTAGTTATCACTGGTTTGTGGTATTTTCGCACATAACAAGCATCGAGACGGGGACGAGTCTTCGTGGAGGTTACAGAAAGGGGCGAGTGGTTACGAATGATAACAAGCATCGAGAAGGGGTCGAGTCTTCGTGGAGGTTACAGAAAGGTGACGAATGCATATTTACTTCCAGTTTGTTTTGAAGCTCCCAGTTTGTTTTGAAGCTCCGTTTAGCATGTTTAATTCCTTGCATTCTGTGTTGTGTATGCACATAGATTCTATGAGACTGTGATGTAATTGTGTCACGTGACAGTACCTTATATGGAGATTGCCGGAGGGTGAGTTTCTGTCTGCAGCATGCGTATATGTCAGTTCGATCATTTTGCTTATGATATATCGTCTGTGAATTATATTTTACAATTAATGTAATATGAAGATGAGTTCCACCTTTTGTTTTTATGTCCTTACTACACTGATTTAAGGACAAAATATCAACCGCAATATTACCATAAAAATGCTAATAAGTGTAAATTATATGTGTTAATGAACACATAGTACAAGTAATATTCACAATGTATATCCACCATGCTTTCTTATACAGAAAAAAACGTCTGCAAAATGTGTGATTGTATGTCATTTTTGTTATCCGACTTTGTACTATAGGCCTGTGGCCTCTTCAGTACTGGAATAAAAGAAGAGAAGTAGTATGTCTGTACTAGAATAGATCTACTATTCTTTGGGGTTCCCAGGATAAATTCTTCAACGCCACTTACATGCTGAGATTGACGAAACTCATATGATATAACGATCAGCAGATCATCTTTCTGGGATTCCGTTTGAGAATATACAGGAACGTGCTTGTTTTAACTGTTTACTAGCAGGATTCCGGAGAGCGGAAGGTCGCGGGTTCGATCACCGACCGCGTCATACCAAAAGACGTTAAAATATGGTACTTGTTGGTCCCTGCCTGGCGCTCGGCATTAATTGCTACAACAAGGACTGGTCGGCTCGGAGTCAGTATAATGTGTCTGAGTTGGGTATTCATGCTTCACTGCAGCATGGTGCCTCAGTGGGCTAGCACTATAAAACCAGCTTAAGTCTGGGCTAGTACAAGCAGCCGCAAATACACATACACACGCATGCACGTCGTCATATGAGCGAAATATTCTCAAGCACGACGTTAAACTCAATTTCACCTCACCTTACTAGCAGGATTGGACGGTAATGCGTTTCATCTCATCCATAACGGTCGATGTCCATGATGTGAATCTCCTTGATCATATACACACGGAGTACATTACTGACGGATAGGGGTGAGTGGGGTAGCCTAGTGGTTAAAGCGTTCGCTCGTCACGCAGAAGACCCAGGTTCGAGTCCCCTCATGGGTATAATGTGTGAAGTCAATTTCGTAAACACAAAGGATCAGCAGAAATAATTGGAACATGCCACAAAATCGACAGCAAAACAGCAACTATTTCGTTACTCACTCAAAATACCCCCCACCAACACGTGAGTGCATTACTGACGGATGGGGGTGAGTGGGGTAGCCTAGTGGTTAAAGCGTTCGCTCGTCACGCAGAAGACCCAGGTTCGAGTCCCCTCATGGGTATAATGTGTGAAGTCAATTTCGTAAACACAAAGGATCAGCAGAAATAATTGGAACATGCCACAAAATCGACAGCAAATCAGCAACTATTTCGTTATTCACACGAATAGGTTTATTATCAATCCCAACATCGGTTTCGTGAGGCTCATATTTCACTATGTCAGAGTCGTTCCATACTCTTTAATGCACTCATTTTGTTTCTTCTCCACTGGCATTTCGGGACAAGATGCTGTCCCATGTCTGAACCATCTAAAACCTGGGTTAGTGAGTGTATTTAGCTTTACGCCGCACTCAGTAGTATTCCAGCTATATGGCGGCGGTCTGGAAATAATCTAGTCTGGACCAGACAATCCAGTGATCAACAGCATGAGCATCGATCTGCGCAACTGGGATACGATGACATGTGTCAACCAAGCCAGCGAGCCTGACCACCCGATCCCATTAGTCGCCTCTTACGACAAGCATGGGTTACTGAAGATCAATTCTAACCCGGATCTTTACGGGTCATGTGCTGCATGACTAATCGTATGTCATTGCATGGTCATTCAGGCTATCAGCCATTGGTTTGCATGTTCTGAATTGAACACATGTCCGCAATACAGCTGCAATATTTCTGAAAATTTCTAAAACTAACGTTAATTCATTTTATTGACTCAAAATAAACCCCACCATACAGTGTGCGAAATAGCTACTGGCCCGCTAGCCCGTGGCTAGTAAAACTCCAGTCGGACCAGTAAATCTCCAAAGACACTGGCCCGACTTGCTAGTGAATTTTTATTGGGTCATTTTGTAAATATATCACTCTCTCCGACTTGTTATGGACTTTTAATCATGCAAGATTGTGGCCTGATAAAAATTTCTTCATATTAGCAGCTTAATAATGAAACCGACGTCATGTCGACAATATCTTATTCTCATGTTTTTGAACTCGTTTGCTTAGTTTCTACATTCAATTTCGGGCTGTTGAATTATTTTGTGGGCTGGTAACTTTCAGGCATAGCTAGCCCGACTGGCTAGCAGAATGTTGATACTATTTCGCACACTGCCACCATAATGTTTTCCGTAAACATTCTGAGGTATCAAATACCGAATAACACCCACATTCCTCAAAACAGAAGCTGTGGTGGTACAGCTTACTATTTGCTCGTAGTGTCAAAGAGGGTTCGATTTCCTAAATGGGTACAATGTGTGAAGCCAGTCTCGGCTGTCTCCACCGTGATTTTGCTGGGATATTGCTGAAAACGACGTCAAAAACATATTCATTCGCTCACTGAAACAACATTTTCCCAAGGATCTAAAATATAACTAAAAGTAGGTTTCCAATGATGACAGCAAGCAACAGAAAACCCGCTTCATTCACACTTCCTCTTGAACCTGCTGTTTCCGGTTTTGGGCACTGTCCGTTTTCTCTGTAGGCACCAATACATCCGGCATACGCCATTGCGTGGGCAATGTAGTTCTGCTCATGAACTCCGTGAAACAGATGCGCCATGGCACCATGCGCATATATCCCGACATCCTCTCCGGCATGAGTTTCCGAGGACAATGGAACGGCTGATTGTTGACGGTACAGTCTATCCTCTGACAACAATTCATATGACATTTCGCTGAGTCATTAAATACATATGACTTTTTATTCCTAATCTGTGATATATTCGAGACGAGACTTCGGAATAATATTTTTATCACGTAACGTCAATTTTAAAATCTCCATGTTTACCATGTGGTTCATTTATCAATGGGGTCGTGGGGTAGCTTAATGGTTAAAGCGACCGCTCGTCACGCCAAAGACCCGGGTTTGATTCCCCACATGGGTATAATGTGTGAAGCCCATTCCTGGTGTCCCCCGCCGTGATATTGCTGGAATATTGCTAAAAAGGGGCGTAAAACCATACTCACTCACTCATTTATCAATGAAACATCAGAAATTGTATAAGAATACAAGTTTGGTTGATTGGTTTGTTGTTCAATATTCCAGCTCGTCTGGGCCAGACAATCCAGTGATCAACATCATGAGCATCGATGTACGCAACTGGGATACAATGACATGTGTCAACCAAGTCAGCGAGCCTGACCAACCGAACCCGCTAGTCGTCTCTTACGACAAAAGAGTACACGGGCATGAATGGACCGCTCTGTTTACAATAATGTGCCAAATGGTGCACTCTCGCACTCACTTATCCACCAGCTGCTCCTTATGATATTACCTGTGTCAGTGTCGGTGATGTTGGGGCGGCCGTTGTCGACGATGTTGTGGCCAGGACCATTGCCGTAGAGCAGAGATGTGTATGGAAGACCGTCACTCCCTACATACCCGGTTTTGCCTGGTACAAATTGATATTTGTTGTTAAATGGTCATCCGAAAGAAAGTATTTTGTGTTTTCATTGGTCTGAACAGCCGACGGAGATTCCCGATTGGCCAGATCTTGTCTGGGGTTTCAGTGTACCAATGACGCTTATATAGTGAGACAATATTTAACAAATCTAGTCGTATGTTTTCAGGACTGATCTTAAAGAGGTGCATCTCTTTCACGTTTATCACTTTTAAGAAACCCAGGTGCACCTGTCAACCCTGGGAACATAATATCGGTCAGTCCCGTCATCAAACTAACGATTTGTTGGCACATGTCCACTCTGTAAAACGCTTGTGGAGCTTCCACAACTGGTGCACTCATGCCCCTTTGTTTGTGTTGCTGTTTAACAACGCACTCAGCAATATGACTGCCGTGTGTTAATATTCGAATCTGGACCAGACAATCCAGTGATTAACAGCATGAGCATCGATCGGCGCAATTTGGGATACGATGACATGTGTCAACCAAGCCAGCGAGCCTGACCACCCGTTCACGTTAGTCGCCTCTTACGACAAGCATGGGTTACTGAAGATCAATTCTAACCCGGATCTTCACGGGTCTGTCCACTCTGAAAAGCGCTTGTGGCAGTTCGACAGCTGGTGTAAACAACACACTCATGAGTGTGATCAGTAATATGACTGAAGTGTGTAAAAATTCAAATCTGGATCAGACAATACAGTGATTGATATTATGAACGTAATAGGATACGTGGCATGCATCAACCATGTCAGCGACCCTATCCCGATAGTCACCTGTTACGACAACCATTGGCTGTTGAATATCAATTCTAGCCCGGATCTTCACGAGTATGCGTATGTAGATGTTTTCAGAGTAACAAGAACAGATAAACAAAAATTACAGACGTCAAATGGACGCTGAACTGACCTATACTTTTACACAGGTGTGTTAACCGCCTTAAGAACATTAGACAGGAGAGTGTAACTTCTCTGAAATATTAATGGCATTTTAATTGCGGCAATATTGTATACAGTACCTAATATAGGATTGCCTCTATCAGCGTATCCGCCGACTGTGAAGACGTGAGAGTGGTCGGCGGTGACGACGGTAAGGGTGTCGTCCTCCGACGTCAGTTTGGTTGCCATGGTTACAGCCTCTTCGAAGGCGATGGTGTCATAAAGAGCACGTGCAGCACGTGAGCTATGATGTGCGTGATCAATACGACCTCCTGTGAAGAAAGACAAACGAGTTCACTGATAAATACTACAACTGATGTTGCTGCTGCTGCTGCTACTACTACTACTACTACTACTACTACGGGTAGTCTATAAGGATTTATGGGTGACTGTATTGGGAATTCATGCATTTCGAATTGTATCTACAGGTCTTTGTGACAATTCAAATAATGGTAATAAAGCACACAGCTTTATGGATAACATCTTCTTGTTTATTGCAAAGAGCTCTGCGCAATAAACAAAAAGTTATTATCCATACATTTGCATGCTTATTATTAACTCACCAACTTCTAGAATGCCGAGTGTAAAGTTTTGTTAAGAATTCGCCAATTTTCAATGAGTTTTATCACTTTTATTGAACATCTGATAAGTGTTAATTGGCACGGCTCCCACCGCCGAAAGCTATGAAATACACAATGCCATTTTAGAAAGTGGTCAAATGTAACATATGTTATATTTGGGATTACACTTTGTGCTGGCGATTAGGTGCCTGACTCTGAGGGTGTGGGTTCGAATCCCGGAGGGGACTCAACCCAAAAACAATACTAGAATCTGTACTTTACTGAGAAAGTGTAATCCCAATATAATATATGTTACATTTGACCACTTTCTAAAATGGCATTGTGCATTTCACATTTATTGAACTCATTACACTAATCTTTCCATAGTTGCGAATATGTTTTACAATACGACAGGTCATGTGTAAACAGTTCCTTTAAACAGTGTGGAATATTTTGCAAAATCTAGTTTGGAACAGTTGACTGAAGTAAGTGGCTACATTTACACTACTGAGTCTACACTTTTGATGGGTAGTATATTAGCTGGGATCAGCTGACTCATGTCAATAGAAGGATACCTTCAACAAGTAGAAAGAAGCCATCTGGATCCTTCTGCAATATCTGGACAGCTTTCTCCGTCATCTGGCCGAGGGATGGCTCCCCTGCCTCGGAACTTGTAGGACCATCCCGCCGGTCAATCTCGTAGTTCATGTGAGTGTCCGAAAAAAGGCCTTCAACCAAAAAAAACAATGATTATGCTCTTGGTTTGCGAGCAAAGCTCACTGATAACAAAAAGAAAGCCCTTATAACTTTTAAATTATTATTTTTTTTATGTAAAGGATGTCGTTTTGTTTATTAAAAGTGTCGGTGGCTATGGTGTCAATGTTACACGAGTTACCTCCCTTACGTTTTCCCGATGTTCTCAAATTGATTGGGAAAATGTTGGGCGGATAATTTGCCATAGCACGGGAATGAATCAAGGGGTTAGTGTAGGTTTACGGAAAGGCGAGCCCTGGAGCTATTGATGATTCAGGTTTACTCGTCGTGACGAAACAGATACTGTACAACAAAGTCACACCAACCACACTCTCACCCAAGGTGGCGGTGGGGTGGCCGAGTGGTTAAAGCGTTCGCTTATCACGCCGCAGACCCCGATTCGATTCCCCTGATTTGAAGCCCATTTCTGGTGTCCTCCGCCGTGATATTACTGGATCATTGCTAAAAGCGGCGTAAAACTAAACTCACAGACCCACTCACTCACCCAAGAGAAAGTCCACCGACTCTGGTTCAACTTCATCAAAGCTTGTAAGATTCCACACGTACTGGTGGTTTGCGTTAAGCTCAGCCTTATTTCCAAGCCAGTCCTGTAACAAAAGTAATGAAACTTTGTGAGATTAAATATATTTTTTCATTCACTACCAAGCTGTACATATATGTTAAAGTAGGTGAGTGAGTGATTATGGTTTTACGCCGCCTTAGCAATATTCAAGCAACATCACGACGGCGGACACCAGAAATGGGCTTCACACGTTGTACGCATATGGGGAATCGAACCCGGGTCTTTGGCGTAACGAGTGAACGCTTTAACCAGTAGGCTTCCCCACCGCCCCTCTTATATACTCTTCATAAAAAAGAAACTTGACATGTTGTTTTGGAGTTGACTTACTGAGTGCATATAACTGATTCAAACATGACATCATTACTCAGTTACAGTGAAATCATCACTTTTCCAAACATCACAATTTCCAAAACATGATTATCCAGAAAGTGTTTGGTAAAACCACATAGGGCTATTAAAGCCAGAGTAAAATGTCAGTATCTTGTGTGACCACCAAGAACATCGATAACAGCTTGGCAGCGGTGACCAGTAGAAGAAAGGAGATGCCGACTTCTGTCTTGAGGAATGTTTTGATACACTTGCTGAAGTGCTGTGTCCAGTTCTTGTAGTGTCTGAGGTGGCGGATGTTCAATGGGGCACAAATTCGATGATCGAGAAAGCCAAGGTAACAACTGAACATTGTTTTGCTGGAGGAAGACCTGTCAAACACGTGCAACGTGAGGTAGAGCACTGTCATGCTCCAAAGATCACGTTGATGTAGGGAACGACGTGACGTTGAACTGGTCTTCTGGCAAAAAGTCTGGCTTTCCATAGCCAATTGCGCACTGTCTATTCGGAGATTCGGAGCAGTCCAGGGATTTGGATTGTTGTGGAAGATGCGGCCGTGGTGTTTGAACGAAAATGGCTCAACCGGATGTAGCGATCCTGAGCGGCGGTGGTAACTCCAGGTCGACCTGACCTGGGTCTGTCATTAACACTCCCAGTATTTTTGTATCGGGTCCATAGGTTTGAGATGGTCCGTCTGGACACGCTGAAGTGCCTTGCCACATCATGCTGCGATGTCCGTCCTTGTAAACGGCCGATGGCGTTGTGTCGTTGAGCCTCTGTCAGTCTTTTCATTCTCTTGTCGCCTATAGTGGCTTAAAGCAATGCATGTGGAGTACCATTGATGCGGCTTTTTAAAGCCTACAGTCATATGCTTCAGCTCAGGGTGATACACAATTCCATGATGCTCGTGCCTTTATGTAGGGTACGTTTTAGCGATTCACTACAGACGTGAGTGTAACGTTAACGTTTTGTTAAACGTTTCTTTTTACAAACGTTTTGTCGTCGGCAACCATTCCCCCACAAGCTGGGATTCAGCATGGATTGGTTTGTGTCAAATATTTCCCTAAAATTCAAATTTGTCCTGTGTCAAGTTGCTTTTTTGGAAGAGTATATTAAGTACATCCGTTGAAATTGATTTGACCTCTGTCAAAGAATAAACTTTCAAGCATGGACTTTAGTGAAATAGGTAAATTTAGAACGGGTGAAACGGCCAGTAATAGATAATTGATAGTTTTTAACCTGCGAAAAGTATCCAAGGTGATTTTTAAAATACAGAACGTCAAGGTATCAATTATCCTCCAAAACACATTCCAATGGCCGTTAATGGCGAAACAGAAATGAAAATTGTATGAATGTTCTTGAAAGAAATTGCAAACAGGTTTTCCTATTTGAGCAACAATAACTGACCTCATAATGTTGAGTTGCTTGAAACAACAAACAATAGATGTATAATTTAACTTTGTGTAAGTTTTTACCTATGAGACGCTGATCCCTTAAAGCATATAGTTCAATCTCACATTGTTTGGGTTAAACCCGGACTAAAAGACCCGCACGCATCAGTATTGCAACTATACGACGTCGTTTTGTAAATGGACCAGACAATCCGGTGATTGATGACGTGTGCAACGGTGAACATAGCCGGATTATGATGAAACGAAGTAAACGATCACCAAGTCTGACAACCTGAACCACTGAGCCACCCCAGCATACCTTGAATCCGTGCGGGATAAATCCCCTGTGTCACAAGGATGGTGGTTATGTAATAATAAGCATGTGTTATCCTCCGCCAACAACCCCCATGAATACCTCGATAAGGTCACGTCCATCTCGGCGTCCGTTGGAAGAATAATTCTTCCCAGTTTCAGGGTCGATCGCTGAAGCAGGCCGGAAATATCGCCTTCCACCCCCGAGGATGACCTGTAACAGCATGATAAAGATTCTGTGATAACTTGTATTATATATAATATGTGTGAGTGCGTGTATGTATCTCTGTCACACACACGCACGTACTCACGCATGCACGCTCGCACCCATGCGCGCCCATACGCACACAAACATGTATTTGAAGAAATTCATTTAAATTTAGTACTTAAAATGGGCTTCTGTGTATGTCGTTTTATCGCTCAAATAATGCCGATGTGATGTAACGTTTTAATTAGCAATATTGCAGCTTTTGGCGGCTACATACATGCATACATACATACATACATACATACATACATACATACATACATACATACATACATACATACATACATACATACATACATACATACATACATACATACATACATACATACATACATACACACACACACACACACATACACATACATACATACATACATACATACATACATACATACATACATACATACATACATACATACATACATACATACACACACATACTACATACATACATACATACATACATACATACATACACACACACACACACACACACATACATACATACATGTCTACGTTATTTGTGATGGACACATAAAACTATCACGTCAAAATGTGTCATGGACAGCGCTGCCTCAAAGTTCAATTACGTGCACACATGGGAAACGCGTGACAATGCACGTGATCACACCTTATTTGGTCACACGTGTCGAACCATGTGTGCATTGCGTTAAACACGCGTGCTCTCTCGTCGGTCCCGGGAGTGATCAAGACTCATGCTTAAAGGAGGGACAGTTGTCAGCTGATACTAAAAGCTGGGGTGTATTTGTGCAAGGGATAACACTTCATGATAAGTACATGTTGTAAATACGGATTAACCTACTGAAGTCTGGAAGGATTTCGTCACAACTGACAACACGTACTGTGACACCGATACGGCACTGTGCATATGCTTCCAGGTGTATTATCAATGTTCCCCAGCTACTGTGCCAGATGGGGTAGCCAATTGGTTAAAGCGTTCGATCGTTGCGCCGAAGACCCGGGTTCGATTCCCCACATGGGTACAATGGGTGAAGCCCATTTCTGGGTATGATATTGCTGGAATATTGCTAAAAGCGGCGAAAAACTAAACTCACTCACTACTGATCCAGATCTTTAAGAATGCAGACTCGCAAAACACAACAATGAAACTGAAATGTAACGCCCTTCCAACTGAAGTTACCTTTGTTTGTTTGATTGTTTGTTGGCTTTGGTTTGGGTGTTGTTTAACGTTGCACTTAGCCATATTCCAGCTATATGACGGCGGCCTGTAAATAATCGAATCTGGACCAGAAAATCCAGTGATCAACATCATGAGCATCGATCTACGCAACTTTGATACGATGACATGTGTCAACCAAGTCAGCAAGCCTTACCATCCAACCCCGTTATTCGCCACTTACGACAAGACCAGTTCTAATCCGGATCTTCACAGATCGTTCGTTTGAAATATTCAAGCCATATGATGACGGCCAAGAAATAATCGAAACGGGACCAGACAACCCAGTGATTGGAATCATGAGCATTGATCTACGTAATCAGAATACGATGACATCAAACAAGTCCGCGAGCCAGATCTGAGTTACACCAAGCATCGGTTGATGAAGACATTTTCTAACCTCCCTTTACCGTTCAGAAACATAAATGAAAAAGTCAGTTGAGAGCGCCATTAAATACTTGACACGTGTGCTACACTTGATCTATTCGAGAATGTACAAAACCAAGCGTTTCACATGCGTCACCATGTGTTATCAATGCATTTAGAGGACTGAACTTCAGGTAAGTTATACCTGTCGTGTCACGTTGTAGCCTTAACCCAAGGGAAAGTGAATACCGTGTCATTCATGTTGTTGTTTAACGCTGCACTCAGCAATATTCCAGCTATATGACAGCGGTCTATAAATAATCGAGTCTGGACCAGCCAATCCAGTGTACAACAGCATGAGCATCGATCTACACGTCTAGACGATGACACGTCTTTCATGTACCTTATTATTGCCACACCGCTGGCATCGTCATCTGTTGTGTCTCCAAGTAAATGCACCACCCCCGCGTATTTCTACTTTAATGGGGGCGGTGGGGTAGCCTAATGGTTAAAGCCAATTTCTGGTGTGCCCCACCGTGATATTGCTGGAATATTGCTAAAAGCGGCATAAAACCCAAATCACACACTCACTCTACCTTAATGATATATATCTGTTAGGTCGAATTTCTGATAAGTGGAAGTATTTACGTGGGTCAACTTTTACGTATTGGGGAAAATACACAATACCTTGATGCCGGCAGGCTGTGGGCGAGTCAAAATATAACGTCACGCTGGCATTTTGGGGCGAGACCACATGTTCGTACATAAACACAAATGAGTGAATATGGTTTTACGCCGCTTTTAGCAATATTCCAGCAATATCACGGCGGGGGGATACTAGAAATGGGCTTCACACTCAGCAACATTATATGTAATATATATATTGCTGTACCCATGCGCGGAATCGAACTCGGGTCTTCAGCGTGATGAGCGAACGCTTAAACCACTAGGCTACCCAGCCGCCCCTTAATTAATCGTGTTCCTTATAAACGCAGTTTACTGTGTGAGGGAGTGAGTTTGGATTTACGCCGCGTTTTGCAACATTCCATCAATATCACGACAGGGCGGTGGGGTAGCCTAGTGGTTAAAGCGTTGGCTCGTCACGCCGAAGGCCCGGGTTCGAATCCCCACATGGGTACAATATGTGAAGCCCATTTCTGGTGTCCCCCGCCGTGATGTTGCTGGAATATTGCTAAAAGCGGCGTAAAACCAAACTCAGTCAGTCAGTCAGTCAATATCACGACAGGGACACCACAAATGGGCTTCACACATTGTACCCATGTGGTGAATCGAACCCGGATCTTTGGCGTGACGAGCGAACGCTTTAACCACTCGGCTACCCCATCGCCCCAATTTACTGTGTTACTGTTCGCATTCGCTCACCTTGATGTCTGGATTATCGTCGACGAGTTGTTTGGCGATGTCGGAACATCCTCCCGTCACTGACGTCATCTCGGAGTCCCCCCTCCCAACCGCGTTCTGCTACGTGAGCGTACGCTGCAGCTGGTGTCGCGTGGGTAATGCGAGTTGTCGTCACTATGCCAACGGATTTACCTGTATTTGGAAGTTCAAGCAATAATAGTCACACTCGTTATGGGGCGGATTACTTACTAATGAGGCTGTTTATATCGAGTAAAATTCGACATCACTCACTGCACGTCACATCATCATGATGAACACTCTAGTGTGAGTGAGTAAAACAGGCATAAGAAGGAATCGTCTCCTGGCGGTAACAAAGGACGCCAGGAAATGTTTGTTTCTTATGCCTATTTTGTCAACATGTGAAACTTGTTTTAAAATACCACTGAAATAGCTACGAGATAACTTGAAGAGGTAAATTCGGACAGAATTGATACTACGAGTATACTCGTGGTGGCAATCAACGTGTTACGCCGCTTTTAGCTATATCAGTACTAACATGAGTACTTTAATAGCGCCTCATCAACATCAGGGACATGCTCTAAGCGCATACAAGTTACAGCTCAGTATTGCCCCGGATAACCCGAGCTGTCTGTTAGGTGCTAGAAGGTTATAGTCATATGACGTATCCCACCGGGTACCCATTTTCTGCTGGGTGAACAGAGGCAATTTTTAACAAACTCACTTGCCTAAGGTTGGACCACATGTATCACACGTACTTCGTTGTGGGGCAGGACTGAAGTGTTAGAAACTCTCAGGAGTCAAGCTGCCAAACAGGGTCATAAATCCAAGGACTCTCCACGCCCAACGTTGCTTAACTTCAATTGATTTGTGACCTGAGCTCTATGCACAGGAACACGTACCATTACCAGAACAAAATCCACAGAAATGCGACTGTGTCGAAGAAGACTCGGGCATGTTGGGTTTTTTTAACAGACAAGAGAAGTTGGTTACATATACTTAACGAAAGATTCAGTTAGGGACAGTTGGGTGCTATATTTTGACTTGTACTAGATTTAGACAGAAAGATCTGGAACGTACTGCAAGGTACTGGTCTGTCATAGTGTATGGAAGAAATTTCTCGGGTATAACAAGGGAGCTATTGCCCCTCTTCTCAGACGACATTTTAAGTTGACAGAAGACCAGCACTGTGAATATTACCATCACTGTATTTATTGCTTTAGCCACTGCTCGTGTATTGTATTGTAATTTGAGGGGCGGTGGGGTAGCCTAGTGGTTAAAGCGTTCACATGTCACGCCGAAGGCCCGGGTTCGATTCCCCTACAATGTGTGAAGACCATTTCTGGTGTTCCCCGCCGTGATATTGCTGGAATATTGCTAAAAGAGGCGTAAAACCAAACTCACTCACTCACTCACTGTTACATTTTGTACTGTCACAAACGCTTCCTGGTTACGGAACAATCGCGTGTTTCCAAAGTGTCTTTCCAGACATTCGTCATCTACCACCACCAGACCGCACTATGATAATACCACTAATTTATGGTCACTCAGCACTGAGTTATATTACAGTGGTAAACTGAGACGCCTCTTGACAGCTGTTTGTTAATCATAAAACTGTAATAGTCATATACCCGCCATGGTTAGTATAAGGGACACCTCTAGGGTAGGGTTGGGGTCGTGGTGGTCTGCAGAACACAAATCGCGATATCATTCTGATGGTTCTGTGAAATACTGCCCTATGAAGATGTCAAGCTGATACAAGATAGATACGCCCCAAGTTGTATTCTTCGCCCTTCCTAATCAGGACTCCATGATTTAGCTATACTCATAGAAACGATTAAGGGAACACATGGAAGTTCAAGTGTCCTTATTCTTTTCCACGTTTCTTCACAGGGTGTGTATTGCACTGTGTGTGAAATTCTGGAAATAAATAAAGTAACCGAAGGCAAATGTTTCGTAAAGCATGACAAGTGTCGAACTTTTCCCTTATGTTTATCCTTTCAGCCCTAGCTACAACAGACAGTGAGTGAGTGAGTGAGTGAGTGACTGTAGTTTTACGGCGCACTCAGCAATATTCCAGCTATATGGCGGCGGTCTGAAAACAATCGAGTCTGGACTATACAATCCAGTGATCAACAGCATGAGCATCGATCTGCGCAATTAGGAACCGATGACATGTGTCAACCAAGTCAGCGAGCCTGACCACCCGATCCCGTTAGTCGCCTCTTACGACAAGCATGGGTTACTGAAGGTTCATTCTAACCCGGTCCTTCACGGATACCACAGACAGTGAACAAATCAGTCGGCATTATTTGGAGTGCGTGAATGGTTTGACGCCGCTATGAACAATTCTCCAGTTATATGACGGCGTATCAGGTTAATATTATAGCCAAACCCGAAGTGAATAATGTCTCAGACGTTTACCACACCGGTGATATATATAGGCATGGTGCTGACAAACCTAGACACATCGCGGCGAACCGGGATTCGAACCCAGGACCATTGGGTATTGCGTGCTTGCTGACTGACTGAATTGGGTTTTAAGCCGCTTTTAGCAATATTCCAGCAATATCACGGCACGGGAGACCAGAAATGGTCTTCACACATACTATGGGGAATCGAACCCGTGCCTTCGGCGTGACGAGCGAACACTTTAACCACTAGGCTACCCAAACTCCCCCTTTGCGTGCTGAAGGGATTTAACTCTACACAACAAATTACACAGGTTTGAAACAATGTTTGTCATAAAGCTCTAAGGGTTCAACCTGCTGTCATAGCCCAGTCGGCTATAGAAGTGACTTTGTATTTCAAGGTCGCTTCACAGTCTCCCCGCGCAACGCGGCCGTCCACTCCAAGTGCCCCGTAGTTGTTCTTGATGCCGGAGAGCATTGCTGTTGCGGTTGCTGCAGAGTCCGTCGTCTGCTTGTCTATACTGTACGTCTAATTGAGAAGAGCAAAGACGGTTGGTTTCAGCAGTGCTTAATGACAGCATGTACAACACAGGACGAAAAAGATGGATTTCACACATTTGAAATGTATGTAAAAAGATATGGAAAAATTTGTCCACAACGAAACTCAAACCTGCATCATCTGGACTCTGTGACTCCAGTCCGTTTGATTTTACTTGAGACCGATGAATTGCTCACTAACACAAAATCTAATAATTGCAACCAAACCAAATTTTGTACAGTCACATGAAATCGACAACTCTGATGATTTGTCTCATAATTTTGGACACTCGAATTAAAAAGTTGTTTAACAAACGATCATTATTTTGTTGTCACTTTTTCGCTATTTGTTACGCAAGGGGGGACCACTTGCTAGTACAACATTGTCGCGTTTTGATTGATATTTTTTATTCATCCTAAAGGCGACAATGCGACAATTTTCAAGGACAAAATATATCGCGCAGTCGCATTGTCGCTCCATCGAAGTGTGAAAAGAGCCATAAAATGCGCGACAACACAATGCGACATATTCATTATGTGAAAAACATGTGTTTGAATTCCGATACTGACGTAAGCAAGCCAAATAATTGATCAAATCGGAATCGATCCACCTACCCTGGACATTGCAACATTGGGAAATTCCTCAAAACTGAGAAGAGTCTCCTCCCCTCCCCTGATTTATTCATCAGTTGACCTTTGTGGACTCTGGCGGCGAATGTGGTAGATATCCCCATTCCATCCCCAACAAACAGAATGATGTTCTTTGCGGTCTTTTCGATAGGTTTCTGGGCCTTGGCTCTGTTGAGTTCCCCGGCAGCGACGTCATTCCAGTAGCTCGGAACTGAATTCACAGATAAAGAAGCATTTGTAGAAATGGTAGGTGTGTCGCAGTCTCACTGTTGAAACACCTTGTCAATTGAAAAAGATTCGAAGTCCGGAAATCATTATGATGTTTTACTGTATTAGGATACTTGGAAGTTCATAGGTGACTGACGTACAGTCAACTCTCGTTAATCCGACACTCATTAATCCGACAATCACGTTAATCCGACAAAAAATTAGGGAACCATTTAAAACAGTGATAATTACTCTCGTTAATCCGACATTCTCGCATTCCGACTCTGACACACCAATCTAGCAGCTGATTATTGTAAATACAGTGTAAAAACATTCGTTAATCCGACAATCAACACAGCCAGTTGCATGATCCGACCGTATACAAACAATCACACGTGAGTGATAATTAGCGTGTGCCTTACTGGCTGCTTGACAGCGGCGTCAGTGAACATCAAACTTGTTAATTAGAAACACAGGATAATTAATTGAGACGATTTAATCAAGAAATAACAGTGGAGCGAGCTGTATAAAATGTTTATGATACAACCGACGTGAGTTTTCATCACAAGATATTGGTCACGAGTACACCACCTGCTAAGCGACCCCTTGTAGAAGTTACGCCATTGATCAAGAAAGAAATCTCCTTTTGAAGAAAGACAAACCCCAGACAACACAACAAGAAGTCATCACTTTTGCTGAGCATAAATGTGATGTGAAGATTCGACGATCAACCGTATCTGACATCCTGAAGCAGTCTGCTTAGTGGTTGAGCGTCTCTATGACTGATTCCAATGCTTCAAGCTATCTGAGGCCAAAACATCGTTGAACACTTTGCAAACATTTCTGACACACCACTTAGATGTGTTTGATGTTAATGACCATCAAAGATTTTTTCAAGTTATAAATTATATATGTTATGATACACGCCTGAGTGTACATTAGACGTCCACATGATATTATGGAATTAGTTGTATGGAAACTGTAACATCCACATGGCAGCTGATATGCGGTAAAACAAATTGAATTTTTGTGTGGTCAGGAACTGAAGATCCGGAAAATGGCAGCTGATATAGATCGGTAAAACGAAACGGGTATATGTATGTTAATGCCATCATGAAATATTAATAAATGAAAACAAGTATGTATGTTCAGAAATGAAGAAAGTCTCAGGGCTCCTTTTCATTATATTTTTTTTTTTCAGTAAAATATGTTCATTTCAGAGACTAGTTGTTACATTTGGTACAACCACGTTTACATTTTGTTTTTCGCGTGTGCGTGTGCGTGTCTGTCGCGCGTGCGTAACATCAGCCATGTGCTATATATTGTGACTAAATTTGAGGTGCCTTTGTCTTCGTTATAACATCAGCCACTGTATTTTGAAATGTACATTCTCAATTTACTTTAGGTACATTATTCCCAGGTCGATAATTCAGTAATAGAGGGATATTGTTTGACTGGTAGCTGTAGCAAGTATCGTTGTTTTCGATAGTAGTTTTCTTTGAAGTGTGAGTGTGTGAGTGAGTATGGTTTTACGCCGCTTTTAGCAACATTCCAGCAATATCACGGCGCGGGGACACCTTAAATGGTACCCATATGGGAAATCGAACCCGGATCTTCAGCGCTTTAACCATTAGGCTGCCCCACCGCCCCTTCTTTGAAGGAGGACGAATACTGCCAGACAAAATTGTTTTGTAACTCAATTTGGAACTTTCCTCACCCTGGGCTCGATTCTTTACATGGGTACGGGGCGGTGAGGTAGCCTAGTGGTTAAAGCGTTCGCTCGTCACATCGAAGCCCATTTCTGGTGTCCCCTGCCGTGATATTGCTGGAATATTTCTAAAAGTGGCGTAAAACCAAACCCACTCACTTACTCTACATGCGTACACAGTTTAACGCCGACTTCTGGTGTTTCTGTCGTGCTATTGCTGGAATATTGCTAAAAGTGGCATAAATCCAAACTCACTAACTCTACATGCGTACACTGTGTGAAGCCCATTTCTGGAGTACCCCCGCCGTGATTTTTCTAATAGGGGTGTACAAATCAGCTCATTCTCTAATGTGGGGCCGTATGCATGGTAATCGTTCAGTCGATATTTAATGACAAAAACATGAACACGGCAACTAAATGTCCTTGAGGTTTCAAACAATACAGTTTGTTTTGTAAACCGTCATTGTTATAATGTCTAGACGCGGCTGAAGGTCAAGTCGAAGGTCTTATCGGTAAATATAGGTCTTTTCACGCATTCCCAAGGAAAGCCATTGTAATATTCTAGAAATTCCGTGATTGACGCAATGTTTTCTTTCTGAAAGGTAAGACTTGATTGACGGATAGTTGGCGCTTTTTGTCAGCTGCATATCAACAGATTTGCCATAAAATATCTGTTCAAGGCTGAGTAACCATTAGGTGGTTGTCGATGTTCATGAAAAAACAGCATATTAATAATATGGATTTAGCAAAACTCCGGGAACACAAGAGACAATATACCTTTGGAATTTGAACAAAACCTTACAAACGTTTTCAAAACTGGGCTAAAAAACAGTTGTCGAAACACAGCAAACCAAACACGAAAAAACACAATTACCATTACGACTTTTCACAGACAGCCGCTGTATAGCTGGAATATTGCTGAATGCGGTGTAAAACTAAACTCACTCACTCTCTCACTTTAGACAACGGCAAACATTGTTTGTATACTATCTTTTGCCCGGTAGTGTAGTTTATTAAACTCGGGCACACTAGTTCTGTGGAAGTTGATGTGGAAGTCGATCCGATTTGGTATGTTGGTTGGTGTTGTTTAACGCCGCACTCAGAATATTCCAGTTATATGGCGACGTAAAATAATCAAGTCTGGATCAGACAATCCAGTGATTAACATCATGAGCATCGTTCTACACAATTGAGATACGATGACATGCGTCAACCAAGTCTGCGAGCCTCACCACCCGATCCCGTTAGTCGCCTCTTACAACAAACATGGGTTACTGAAAACCAATTCTAACCTGGGTCTTCACGGCTCCGACCTGAATCGAAACCTAATATTCATATGAAGTCATTGTCCATGGGGTCCAGCTTTGAATAGGCTCCAAAGAACCTGTGCTTTTCGTACAAGGCGACATTGTGGATCGCATAGTCAGCTTCGGTGACCTGCATTTCATTGTAATCCGACCAATGACCTGTTTAGTATTTAGTAGAGTTTAACGCTAAACAACAATCAATTGACTCTGGACCGGACAATCAAGTGACTGTGATCATGAACATCGATACATGTAATGTGGCTACAACAGACCAAGTCACTGAGTCTTGGCACCGATCGATTTAGCATACCGCAAGCGTCAGTTGCTGGGTCTGTGATCTTACATTGATCCCACGGTTTTTTGTTGTTGATGTCACATTATTTTTTATTATAAATTTGGTGAAACAAAACCAGTGTCATATATAGAGGATACTAAACGAGATTCGGTGTAATACCAATTTTATTAAACGAGTCAATGAATTGGTATCAAACGAGCGAAAGCGAGTTTGATACTAAATCTTTCACGAGTTTAATAAAAATGGTATTTCACGGAAGCGAGTTTAGTATTCTGTTTATTACTCTCCAACATAAACTGATAGAAACTGCCTACATTGTGACGACTGTCATATCAATTTTCCGCGAGTCAAGCAAGGTCTAATACCATTGTGACAGAGGTATTAGCATTGTGACGTCATAACTGTAACCATTAGGACGTCATACGTCTAGCGATATTACACTAGTGTAATATTACCGTAAAAATATTACACTGCAGTATCTTCCACGGGCGAGTAATATCATATATATAAAATCATATAAATACAGAAACATGTGCACATATCACTTTTGCCTTGCAACCATTGTTTCTGTATTTAGTCGTCCGTGACGTCTTTAAACAATTGAACGTGACGTCAATGAAGGCGACCGTCAAGCTTGCTTACCGTGTTTTACTGCACAAAAAACATGAATGAAATGCATAATAAAGAAATTATTTATTACACTCGAGCAAGTGTGTCATATGGCTTATGCCAAAGTCGTGCAAAAGTATTTATTGCCCTCACTACCACTCTACAGTTTCACCCTTTTTTCTTATAAGTCGTATCACACTTGCTCGTATAATAATTTCTATATCGAACATATCGGGGTTCATATTTTTCATACGATGCCCTAGGGCAAAATATCACTTTGTCATGGTGACGTGACGTCATGAACAGTGCCATGACGTCACGTTTCTTCTGCGACGTTGCGTTCTATATGCGGCGACGGCGGGTAGCCAGCCTATGTTTGAAAGTAGATTTTGGTTTATTTTCCTCAATTTGACGACTTCGGTAATAAACAGGATATTATATGAGTGCCCACATCATACTATGTTTACGACGCTCGTGCCTAAATATCGGTATATCCCTCGCTCTCGCTCGGGAAATACCAACATTAAGCCACTCGTGTCGTAAACATAGTATGACATGGGCACTCATATAATATCCTCTATTTATCATCCACAACTGTGTACCACTGGAGATATTGCTTGTGTGAGTAGATTTTGTACAATGCCCTGATGTCATCAATTACATGTTTCAGAATACTATGACGTCACACACTTGATGACGTCACAATGGTATGCCATCGCTGCACTGCAAGTCTAATGGCAGTACCGTGTTCAGAGATGTGCATGTTTCAACTAATGAAGAGTGATGTTTTATGATAAATAGAATCTCACCCTCGCGTCTACTGATATGAAATATATCAAGCCTCGGATATTTGTAACTTTATCAAGTCGTGTTGATATAAATGATATCGGAAGACACATGGGTTACATTCTCTCTATATAATAAACATTAAGGCTTGAAATAACCCGTAGAGAAAGTGGAATCGTCGCCAGAGTAAAACCTAAAGTGTCCATTCTTCTCCCAATGATTTCGATCAGTCTCACCCATCCCAGTCAGTTTTAGGTTTGATTCCCACGTGTATCGTGAGGGAAACCTAATTCTGATGTGACCATCGGGACGGTGGGGGTAGTCTAATGGTTATAGACCCGGGTACAATTCCCCACATGGGTACAGTATGTGAATCCCAGTTCTGGTGTCCCCCGCTGTGACATTGCTGGAATATTGCTATAAGCAGCGTAAAACTAAACTCACTTACTCATTGATGTAACCGTCAAGTGAGTGAGTGTGGTTTTACGCCGCTTTTAGCAATTGCTCGTATTCCAGCAATATCACGGCGGGGACACAAGAACCCAGGTTTTCGGCGTGACGAGACAACGCTTTTACCACTAGGCTACCCAACCGAGTGCCAAGAGAGACAAGAAATCCAACTTTTCACTTTTAACTACCAATCGACTCGGCTTTTAGCAGAACTTACTTCTGGACGTAACCCGTGAAGATCCGGGTTAGAATATTGGCCTTCAGTAACCCATGCTTGTCGTAAGAGGCGACTAGAGGGATCGGGTGGTCAGGCTCGCTGACTTGGTTGACACATGTCATCGGTTCCTAATTGCGCAGATCGATGATCATGCTATTGATCACTAGATTGTCTTGTCCAGACTCGATTATTTACAGACCGCCGCCATATAGCTGGAATATTGCTGAGGAAAAAAAGTAACTCACTCACTCTGGACGTAGAAAGGGTTTCATGATCTTTTTTTCTTAATTACGTTTAACGATTAAAAAGAGAAAGTGCAATGAAGAATAAAATCCTACAGTACTGATGTACCTTGACTATTGCTTTTCTTTGAAATACATTAATTATTCACCCAATCAATGAATAAATTATTTTAAATATTCTCTATAATCTGATGATGTGCACTTACGTGTTTCGTCTTGACAGGTTCCTTCCGCCACGAAATACATGCATATAAGAAGTACGTGTAACATTGTCACTATTGTCACCTTGATGTCCACTAGTTTCGACTGACCAGCGGTGTTGTCCGGGTTGGGATCTCACCAGTCTGAGTGGCGGCTGGATCTGCAGGACTTACTTACACCCTTATGACGGCTGCGTTTTTACGAGCCGTTCTGGTGTAAATGGAGACATTCAGAAACATGTCCAGTGATGAAATATATTTGTGAATATTACGTGATGTCTAAATAGAAAGTAGGTAGTGTGATTGTTATTCTGTATCAGGAATACAAAAAATGTACCTTATATATAGTTTGACGCTTCTTTTTAAATTTAGGAAACTGAGGGGGGTGTAATATTAAAATCTGAACGTTTCTTGCTACAAGAGCTCATGAACCTGTCAATATGGCGACGCACAAGTTGAGTTGTTGGAGTGACCCGTAAAGATCCGGGTTAGAATTGGTCTTCAGCAACCAATTCTTGTCGTAAGAAGGGACTAAAGGGATATAGAAACTCTCCAGTTTTGCAACCTGGAGTCAAATGACAATGATGTGTTACGATTCATGTTGCGATGGCGCCTTTTCCAATTAAATTATAAAAGTTTGAGTGAGTGAGTTTGGTTTAAAACCGCTTTATACATTATTCCATTTGCATAACGGTAGATAGTGGAATACAGGTCTTACACTTTACCATTAGCAATATTCCAGCAATATCACTGCAGGGGATACCAGAAATGGGCTTCATACACTGTACCCGTGTGTGGAATCGAACCCGGTTTGTCAAGCGTGACAAGCGAACGCTTGAACCACTAGGCTACCCCACCGCCCCGGGCTGACTATGAGCGAGTTTAGTCAAACTTCGCTATAAACAGTAAACCCGACTTACTTAAGTGTCAAAAAACATGTTTCTTTTTCCAAGTAACAATACAATGGTTTTATCCCAAATTAGTCAAAGGACCATACTGTCGCTTTAATCGAAATATCAGAAGAATATCAAAATTGCATATAAGTGTGTCCATGCATGTATCTAATGATTACCTTGGGTGTAGAAACAGCTACCGGTATATCTCAAAACTACTGACACGAACGGTATAATATATCCGAGGAAGACAACAGACGGATGGCTTCAAGTGAAACGAAGACGGATTAATTATTCCAACTACAAAAATGGTAGGATGGACCATGCTGTGTTCAAATTTAAAATATTTACACAGACACGTAATTACTATTTATCAATGTAGGTTGACTGCAATTGTTGTTGACACAGATCAGTCGCGTTCCTGAACAACCACTCGCAAAAACGGGCCCTTATTTACCCATCAAGTTATCGTATATTATGAGAGACACAGACAGAGAAAAGGGGAGGTGGGGGTTGGGGGTGTTGCACGGAGTGTGAGGGGCTGGTGGAAGGGGTAATAAAGGTAGAGTCGCATGTACGAGATTAGCCGTTGTAATGATTTATGACAACAGTTTATAAATCGACAGTGCACGATGGGTTATTGCTGATCTTCACTAGAGTCTCATTACACTATGCACCAGATTCTTGTTTGTGTTGTATAACCTGTTGATGTCCTGGGTCCCGTTTCGCAAAGCTATCGTAACTCTTATACTTTAACATAGACTTACGGCAGTCGTAGCGCTACGACTATCGTAACTCTTATACTTTAATATAGACTATCCTAACTCTTATACTTTAACATAGACTTACGGCAGTCGTAGCTCTACGACTATCGTAGCTCTTATACTTTAACATAGACTATCCTAACTCTTATACTTTAACATAGACTTACGGCAGTCGTAGCTCTACGACTATCGTAACTCCTATACTTTAACATAGACTTACGGCAGTCGTAGCTCTACGACTATCGGAACTCTTATACTTTAACATAGACTATCGTAACTCTTATACTTTAACATAGACTTACGGCAGTCGTACCGCTACGACTATCGTAACTCTTATACTTTAACATAGACTATCGTAACTATTATACTTTAACATAGACTATCGTAACTATTATACTTTAACATAGACTATCGTAACTCTTATACTTTAACATAGACTTACGGCAGTCGTAGCTCTACGACTATCGTAACTCCTATACTTTAACATAGACTTACGGCAGTCGTAGCTCTACGACTATCGGAACTCTTATACTTTAACATAGACTTACGGCAGTCGTAGCGCTACGATCATTGTGAAACGAGGCATCGTAAAACGCAGGTACGTTTCAACAGGATGTCAACATTCAGTCTCAATGTTATATCTGAAAATGTTCATTTTGGCAATTCAGTTGATCACAAGCTCTCGTATATTTTGGCGAGTGAACTGGTACCCTGTCTACGCACAAGTATGTAGTGGACGCGACATCTATCCATACGCACAAGACAGCGAGTTCCAGTTTGGTTGGTTGGTTAAGTTTCTTGGCGTGGAGGTAATAATACGGGGTCATCACGTCAACCTATAATGAGGTGTTCTGAGAAGCGTACATTTAGCATTTTATTGTATAGATAGTCTCTATTCGCCCACATCCCTAATTGCCCACATCCCAATTGGCCCACAAAAACATCAGAGGTTAATTAGGGTCAGACAATGCACCCCTACTCTCATAATGGGGTGTCCTGACAAGGGGGGGATTAGTCTAAAATCACATACATCTCTGAGTTACTTGACAAAGTGCTCTTGTTTCAGTGTTGTGGTAGTTATACAGGATGGAGAAGGAAACTTAGAGAAGATTTCCCAGTCGCCTTCTCCCTGCTGCCAAGCAAGTCTCGTGATACATACATTAGATTGTTTAACTACTTGAAGGACTCTGTGCTTGCTATTGTCGGCGTTGAACTTTCTCCCTCCGTTGTACAGACTGACTACGAAGCTGCTGCTATTGGAGCCACTGAGAGAGTCTCCCCCGATGCAGAAGTCCGTGGATGCTACTTCCACTTCACCCAGGCGGTTTGGCGGCAGGTTTCAGAGAAAGGCCTTGTGAAAACCTACAAGGACAACCGTGCCTTCAACACCCACGTGCGACGTGCTGCAGCACTCCCCCCTCCTCCCAGTGGATCAGATCCAAGATGCCTGGATGGAAGTATTGAACCAGTCTCCCGACGTTGACGGAATCGGCCAGTTCAACGACTACATCACATCTACATGGGTTGACTACGACGCAAGATTCCCACCTCGCATTTGGAATCAACATGGAAACACTGGGCCAAGAACAAACAATCACTTGGAGGGATTCCACCTTGGATTTAAGAAGCTGGTTCAGAAGCACCACCCGAACATTTACGAGTTTGTGATCACAATGAAGAAGCTCGAGACAACAAACAGAGTGGCCAGAAGACAGATTGAGCATGGAGCAGCTGTCCGCCCAAGATCCAGACTCTACAAGAACCTGGACAGCCGCCTGCACAGACTGCAGCAGCAACTGGAAACTGGCAGAAGATCACCGCTACAGTTTCTGGACGCGGCTGGACACCTGATCAAGTTGAACTGAACATTATGAAACTTTGTTACAGAAATAAAAAACAAAATGTAAATTACTTTTGTCTTCATTTGCCCACATCTCAATTCGCCCACATCTTCAAAATAGGAGAGTCCATTCTTCAGTCATAGGTATGACACAAGTTGATCATTATGTAATCCCTAACCAATATGTTGTTTTAAAACTGTGGGCGAGATGGGATGTGGGCGAATAGAGAACATGCCAACTGACTGTATTATGACAATGTTGATAATTAAATAACACTTCACAATTTAATTCTGGAAACACGATACTCTCAGCAATGTGGCCAGTTTCTGAAAAAGGATTTGACAAAATTCAACATGCAGTTGTCATGAATATATGCTAAGGATGAAAAAAAAGGAATATGTTTCTTTCGAAAACTCAAAATTTAAACTCGCCCCTGAGCGAGAATGTTTACCTTTGCTCAAAACACATGCTATATTGGTTGTATATGAATGAAAGCATCCTTTTAAGTACCATGGCACATTTTATTTAAACTTAAATTGGCTAATTTAGAGCGTTATTAGGCGAAATAATATGGTCCATGGGCGTAAATGTAAACTTTTGATAAAAAATCATGCATTGGAGGTTGCATATTAGTCAGTCTCACGCAAATATAATACACTATAGTTGTATCAATTTTTGCCATCGTAAACACACTGAGGAGTATGTTATTCGTGTTCAGGGCCGTTCATATGTGTTGAGGGGGAATTCTATTGTGACCTGACCTCTAATATGATGGGGGCTTATGTCAATAACTTTACTCTACTATCATCTCCACAGAGAATGCAGCTACTGACGTCTCGCCTAAGGTTACATCTATATCTATGCCTCTCTGTCTATAGTGGTTCACCCGTGAAGGTCAGGATAAGAATTGATCTTCAGTAACCCATACTTGTCGTAAGAGGAGGCTAACGGGATCAGGTGGTCAGGCTCTCTGACTATGTGTCAGTAACGATGTCCCTAGAGTGTCTGTGTCTTGGGATTTTCTCTAATAGTTAAGTTTTTTATACATTAATAATGATAATACACATTAAAACTGACTTTCAGTCAATCTGTCAAATAATCAGGCAATTGTAAATTAACTGAAAATTTCAGGCAATATACAAATTGACTGAGTGAATCAGGTAATTTACAAATTGCCTGGTTTTACACATTGACTGTAACACATACAACGAATTGTTAGAACAGAAAGACGGCGATATCTACAATCAACACGCTCTTGCGTGTTCTTATAATTATTAACAAAAATTCCACACTTGAAAACTGAGTCGTATAGTTTATGATTTTATGCGTATTTTGAACACACGACATTAATGGTTGACAATGTCAAGGACATTCGAAGATCCCATGGACGTACTCGACCGATATTTATCGACGGGGTAATAATACTTATGACATAATATACTGCGTACAACCAATAACGAAAGTGTACTAGAAATATGCAAAGTGGTTAGTTATAACATTATTATCCTTAACAGATTATGAGTGAGTGAGTTAAAATTTGAAGTCACATCGGCAGTATTTCAGCCATATTGTGACTATATCAAGTTACATATTCATAATGATTATAGGCATAATAAAAACAGTAAAACAACTAGTTTATCACATATGGAAATTTAAAAACTAATAATAAGATTTAAAACATTTTAACTATACAAAGCGATACAATATAAAAACAGGCTATAGACTGCAAACAACTGAAGGTAGATCACCATACTAGAGACCTTTACAGATTATGATAGATGGATGCAGCAAAGAGGTTTCTGTGACTCTAGCACTCAGGCTGGTAAGGTTTTAGCAAGCACCTTGTCATATTTACAGGTGAGGTGAGGTGAAATTGGGTTAAACGACGCTCTAACCACTACACCACGGAGGTGGTCTCATATTTACAGACAGAGAGAGGGATTTCTCCCAGGACATGCTGCCTAGTCGAACCCAAAAACACTGAGCGATTGATTGTTGTGTAATGCCGCACTCAGTAATAATAACACTATATGTCGGCGGTCTGTAAATAGTCTGGATCAGACAATCCAGTGATCAACACCATGAACATCGTTCTACGCAATTGGGACCGATGACATGTGTCAACCAGGTCAGCGAGCCTGACCACCCGATCCCGTTAGTCGCCTCTTACAAGTGTCTGTGTAACTGAAGATCAATTCCACATAATGGACGTAGTGTCTCATTAACATGGGTTATGGAAGACTTTTACACGGGCATTTTGGTGTTTGGTGGAACTGATTCCTCCCAACTCATGAGCGAGGGGGTTCAGGTGTCGGCTCTAACGGTTTGTTCCTCTGACGTTAATTTGTATAGGATGACTGAAAGCATAAGGATACGAACATTAGAATATAAGGTCAATTTGATATATGCACGTGGGGGATGTTAATGCCTTATTAATATGTGTTTGTTTGTTTGACACCTCCGTCATCAACATTCCAGAATTATGAAGTTGAGTCTGGACTACAAAATCCGGCGATTGACACCATGATCTACGCATTTGGGATACGATGGCATAAATAAACAAATTCAGCAAGCCTGACCACCCGATCCACTGTTAGTCGCCTCTTACGAAAAGCGTCATGGGTTGCTGAAGATCAATTCCACAGGTCAGGGTCGTGGACATTGTGTCTCATCAAGAGTGAAAGAAACCTTTGATCTTCAATTATATTAAATAGAAGCAGCTTCGTGTTAAGAGTTGTTCAGCATAATATCCTGACCTTGCCCTGACCAGCACGCCGCAAGCTGACGGTAAGGACAAGGCGAGAGAAGAGAGAGAAGTTTATTCAGTAGTATTTGGGCCATAAGGCCTATGATACAGTTGACAAATACAATTTAAATTTCACGTGAGGACAAGGCCCTACTTTGCATATATGATCAAATTTTACTCTCACAAACAGAGATTCGGCATATGAGGGCAAATTGTGGACTGTTCCTGAATTTGGCTGCGTGAACTTGACCGCTTGAACTTGGCCGTGAGTACACAAACGGATTCAATAACTTTACTCGATATGGGTCCAATGTTAAATAGTAATTCTGAAACAGTCTCATTAAAATTTGATGTGACCTTTTATGTATACAAGTGTCAAAAAATTCATTTCTGGTGTTCTCTGCCGTGATATTACTGGAATATTGCTAAAGGCGGCGTAAAACGTAACTCACTCACTCACTATAGCTGTTCTGGAGAAGGGACTAACGTTGTATTGTGCCTTTTTTGATTGTCGCAAGGCCTTTCATTGTGTCATCAGAAGTTTGCTTTTGGTAAAAAGTGTATACTTCTGGGGGTTAGTTACGAGTTCTTGTGATTATTAAGCAACATGTATGCAGGCGTGAAATCGTGAGTCGGAACCGTGGGTGGAATTTATTCAGAATTCTTTGTTTTCTCAAAGGGTTTTTGACAAGGAGAAATCTTATCTCCCATTCTATTTTCATTGTTAATTCATGATGTTGTTGAACATCTACTTTCGACAAAGGATCTGGGGATTATATCTAGTGGCATTAGGATTACCCTTATTGTTTTTTTTAAGATGACGACGTTTCAAAAGGATTGTTTCCATTGTTACTGTAAGAAGTGGATTTTAACCATTACTACTAAGTTTTTGAAGGGCATTTAGAAGTGGAATACATTGGAAAAGCCAGATTTTATGGATGTCAACTTCTTTATTGTGAATAACACGACGTTTCGGTGTGTATGCTTGCTCCTTCATCTGGTGAATGGTAGGGAGTATAAGCGGGATATATATATACACATACATGGACACTTACAAAGAAAACATGTATAACAAGCTTAACAATGTTGAGGAAAGAATATGTAATAACAACATCAGGTCAGTGATACATTAAAACAACATGATCATAGATTGATGGGGTGTAATACAAACACGAGGAGGCCAGTGATACGCTAAAACAACATTGTAATCGATAGGGTGTAGAATAACACAGGGAAGCCAGTGATACCGTACAAACACGAGGTAAGGGAGGGCAGCGAGCACTACAAACACTGCGTGTTGCATCACGTTAATAAGACCACTGTTCCAAGTGAGGTCATAACTGAAACGTATATACCTGATATTGAATATAAACTATTGAATCGTATTGGCACGTTTTTCGTTTAAGGTCTTACATGTTCATTGTTGAGAAAGGCTTGTGGTCAGGATTCAAATATCACTTGACCAAGGAGTCATATTCTCATTCTTTGTCCACAGCTTCAAGTTATCTATATTTATAGATATTATCTATACACATTTTTAAAGGGTCCATTTATGTTTATGCATTTATCAAGTAGGATATTTGTGACAACATTCAAACCTCAGCAAAGCTTTCAAGACGTTGCATGGTAGACATGTGGAGGAAATTTCCAAATTTGATGCCTCAGTGGCAATAATGATGTCCGATGCAATTCCGTATTTTGACTTATACCCTACGTTCCCGAATTACTTCAGGTGAACAATTGACTAGACCTAGCATGTGACTATGACGGGTGCCACCGGTGAGGCAGGATACGCTCACCTTTTCGCGAACACCTGGTATCATTACTATTTCATAGTGATTCATAAACACATGCTCTGTCATCGTATCGCATGGTGACAATCACTGGGTTGTATGGCCCAGCCTCGATTGTTTACAAACAACATTGCACAGCTGTAATACTGTATTGTATTGTGCACACTCAATTGATGTAGTTAATAAGTGTCAGTATCTAGGGCTACAAGTTTCCTCTTCGGGGACTTTTGAATAAGCCCAAGTGACGTCAGCAAACAAGTTGCTATTCTATATATCACACATTTATCAATTATTCGCGCAGTTACGTTGATGCATAGGTACGGTTGTTTAACAGTATCACTGTTATTATTTGGTTGCTAATTATGTGAGGTTTGGGGAGTAAGAGAAGTTATAGCCATAATGCGAGTATATTTATGGTTGCTTGAAAATTGTACTTTCGTGTTAAATTATGCATACTGTGCGCGTTTGTTTGCTCGAAGTTATGATATACCCATTGATGGTAACCAGACTTGTGAGAATCCTAAAATACTGGTTGAAAATATGTAGCATTCACACATGGACAAATATACTTACGTACAATAAAAGTGTTTTTCCCAAACAATGTAAATATATTTTTATCACCAACTTAAACCAACTAGAACGCGTCACTACAAAGTGGTATTAATGAAAGTTAATGAAAACAAATCTAAGACCTTGGTTTGTTACGGGTGATTGGCCTCTTGGGTGTGCTATTGACATGAATATAATGAAGCGTCTTAAAATCTAACACATTACCATTCTTCCATAAGTGGCATTTAGAAGCTGGTATGATGAAGTGGAACACTTTTCATGGATAGACAACTTCTTTGTTGCAGTTGTAGTTGCGACGTTTCGGTGTAGATCCTAACACCGTTATCAAGCAAATAATACACAATTTGCACAAGGAAAAATATATACACACAAAACGTTCGACTATTCATTTTCGATTCTATTTGTTGAATATGTTGTAAACTGCAACGCATTACGAAAGTGTAATGGCTCCATAATCATCACAGTATTATTTCACGTCGTTAGTTATATTCTCATAAACAGAAATTTGATATCTTTCCTCGGTTACACGATTATATCCATTGAATATATCTGATTCCTTCCTGCTTCAAAATCAACACAGATCAAATCTCTGTTTCAGTCGTATTCACCACTCTCTTAGTCGTATTCACCACTCTTTTGGTCGTATTCACAACTCTTTCGGTCGTATTCACAACTCTTTTCGGTCGTATTCACCACTCTTTTGGTCAAATTTACCACTCCTTCGGTCGTATTCACCACTCTTTTGTTAATATTCACAACCGTTTCAGTCGTATCCACAACTGTTTCAGTCGTATTCACCACTCTCTTAGTCGTATTCACCACTCTTTTGGTCGCATTCATCGCTCTTTCGGTCGTATTCACCATAGTGCTGGGAATAGGTCAAAATCTCAAAATTGATGATTGGTTCATTACAACCGATCAATCATCGAAAATAATTGGTTAGCGTCATTTATGAAATTTTCCTGATTATTTTTGTTAATGGACAAAAAAGAAGAAGAAAAAACCCTGTAGTTCTTTGGTGTTTTTGCAAATTGCACAAAAGGCATTGGCAAATTTCACATCTTTAAATGATGACTAGTAGGTTAGTGAGTATTAATTTCTTGGAGTCTTGAAGATAAATTCAACCATGCCTTGGAACGAGCTTGTAGTGGTCATGAAATGTAACAGACAAAACCAACCTTGTGAAAAATATTGTTAATGCAAACAAGTGTTCCAGAATTGTTTGAGTTCGATTATGAGAAAACATGATCGATTGCTTGGTCGTTTAGTCACTGTGACCAATCTTCGATTATTTCAATTAATCGGACCACCACTAATTCACCACTCTTTTGGTCGTATTCACAACTCTTTTGGTAGTATTCCCCCCTCTTTTGGTCGTATTCACCACTTTCGGTCGTATTCACCACTCTTTCGGTCGTATTCACCCCTCTTTTGGTCGTATTCACCACTTTCGGTCGTATTCACAACTCTTTCGGCCGTATTCACCACTCTTTCGGTCGTATTCACCACTCTTTCGGTCGTATTCACCACTCTTTTGGTCGTATTCACCACTTTCGGTCGTATTCACAACTCTTTCGGTCGTATTCACTCTTTCGGTCGTATTCACCACTCTTTTGGTCGTATTCACTACTCTTTCGGTCGTATTCGCCACTCTTTTGGTCACATTCACTTCTCTTTCGGCTGCATGTACCACTCCTTCGGTCACATTCATCACTCTTTCAATCATATTCACCACTCTTACGAACATTGGCGGTGAAATACGTATCATGTCGCAAAGCGCACGTAAAATCTCCAAATACTCATCATCTGTCATTTTCTACGTATCTATTGTGTTTGTCTTGATTATTACATTTGGGAATATGGCCTGCCTCTTTAAGGTGGTATGTGAGAAGTGTTCGAAAACATCCATACAATTTGAGGAATGTTATGGGCTTGTGTCAAGTGAAATGATTCAGACTATACATTCGGTAAATCGTCGGAAATTGGAGGTTTTCAGTGGTGACGATTGATCAAATGCCCGCTTCTCGTGTCTCAACTCAATATAACAGATATTCTGTCGCTGAATATAATACTGCGTGAACCCATTTCTTGTTATCCCCGATGTAATCTTACTAATAATTGCTAAAAAGCGGTGTAAAACAATATTCACACTTATTAAGTACATGGGTCACGTCACGGGAGGGTCACTGGTGACACCATCTTCTGACCTAAACAGGGGCTCGGGGTTAGTCTAGTGATTAAAATGCTCGTTCGTCACGCCGAAGGCCCAGCTTCATTTCTCCACATAGGTACAACGTGTGAAGCCCATTTCTGCGGGAATATTGCTAAAAGCGGTGTAAAACTAAACTTACTGGCCAAAACAACACAACTGACGAAAGAACTGAAATTGTCCATTGGACCAAGCAGAGAGGTCACAGGTTCTGATGCTCAAGCCGAATGTATTAACAATACCCTAGCCACATCTGAAACGCGACCGGACATCTAGGGTTAAAGGAAAGGAGAAATGCTACCTTGCATTCGTGCACCGTTCTCTGTAAAATGGAGAGTCAAAACTGTTTTGCAAGTGATGGTCCAGTTGTTATGACGGGCAAACAGATTGGCGTAGGTAGTCGCACAACTTAAAGAGCCAATCCTGCTTTGAATGATGTCCACTGTGTAAGTCATAGACTGCAACCGGCTGTTTGTTCAGCTTTTAAATCGGTGACTGAAATCAAGTCTGTTGATAGGATGTTGATGGGACTTTTTAAGTATTATCATTACAGTACTGTAAGATCCAAGAGCCTTGGACATATGCAGACATTGACCGGGGAAATGGAAGAAAACAGAAGATGACACAGACACATGTACTGTGAAAATAAAAAAAAAGCCTGTCCACACTCGTTGGCTGAGTTAAAAAGCTGTTTATGCTGTCAGGAGAAGCTATCCTGCTATCCTTGGTGACCTTGAGAATGCGGTTGTATTTGGGAACAACAAGCTGAAGGTCTGTGCAAACAGCTGATGTACCACCAGAAGGTTTATTTTGCTTCTATGTAACGTTTGTTCACTCCTGTCAGGATTGACCAAGATGACCAAGAGATCTAGACATATGTGTTGCTGAGCCTCAGATGAGACGTTGATTGGCGTCTTTGAAAATGAAAAGAAGCATGAAAACACGATGTACTTAGATGGAATTTATATATTCAAACAGACTTTTTTTTTACATGTTCCTAATTTTCATATTTTAACATATATTCATATTTTGCACATTACAGAACTGGCAGGGCACTTTGGCCTTGATGTTGATCAGACAGCTTGAGTTGAGTCAAGGACCTCTGAGGAAGTTGACACCAGTTCACCATCCACCATCCTGGAGACGCTGAAAAGCCTGAAGCCCCAGCTGGGAGACCTCTACCCAAACATTTTGAAGCTCTTAAGTATCCATGCTACGAAATGCACAATGCCATTTAGAAAGTGGTCAGATGTAACATATGTTATATTTGGGATTACACTTTCTTAGTAAAGTACAAATTCTAGTACTTTTGTTGGCTTGAATCCCGTCCGGGATTCGAACCCACACTCTCAGAGTCAGGCACCTAATCGCCAGCACACAAAGTCAGACGCCCAGACCGCTCAGCCACCGTGGCTTCCACAAAAAGGAAGTTGGACAACTGGTACTCTAGACTGCGGACTTTGTGTACCCCTCTGATAAGTGTTAATTGGCACGGCTCCCACTGCCGAAAGCTATGAAATACACAAAGCTCATGTTACAGGTTTGTCAGTGTTTCGATGTTCTGGAGATCCTTATTTAACAAGAGGGACAGCTAATCTATACCTCCTGTGTGTTTGCCTCTTTATATAATTAACATAAAGAAATGAAAACCACCCTCCTGAAAGCATCATACAAAATGAGTTGTTGATATTTGCTTTGGTGTGTAAGATATATTTTTGTGTTCGATATCAGTGTGTGAGTGTATGTGTGGGTGTATGAATGTCCGTCTGTGTCTACTCAAGATATAATTATACTTTAATGAGGGTGATATTTTTCCAATAGCAACCTACAGTGAGAATCAGACATCTTGTTCACAAATGGATTGATGCCAGCACTGTCCACTTTGATGAGATGTCCGCCGTCTTGATGGCATGTATGGTTGGCTTGGAACCAGGTTTTCGTTGAGGTTTAGATCTTGTAGCAGAGGCCTAGGCTTCGGTACTGCGTGTAGCCTTGACGCAGTCATCTAAAAAGGATTAAATGATGTGAAGGTGATAAAAATGAACTCACGCACACAGAGAAGTCTATGGGGGACATTGTCACGTTGTCGCTTTGTCCTATTGTCCTTGTCGAATGTGCACAGAGACAACAATCTGTCAATCTGCAGGATCTTAAGCGGTTTGTAACTACACAGGTTGTTGTTTCGGTGCCTAGGACAATGAATTCATGTAGAGACATGGTTCGAGATCGAGGTCATTGTCTGTCCAGACATGACTGGTTAGAAGAGATGGGAACAGAAATGAAAGATCAAGGTGTCACCGAAGTTAAGCGTTTCCCCAGGAACCAGACGATGGGAAAATCATCAATACGTAGCCCATCTTTTCTCTACCAAACCTTCCAAAGGCAATAAGACAGGTTACGTTAACATCGGAGTATAGGTTTATATACCAAATCCACTCCCTTGTTACAAGGGTCGGAACTTCGGTCCGGGGGCCAAAACTTGCACTAGCAAGGCAAGGTGCTTCCGTTGTAGTGGAACTCATGAGAGTTCAGAGTGTACAAATGCGATCACGTGTACTAACTTAACTAGATTATGGCCCCATTGTCTATAGTGGAGACTGTACAAGTACTTTACAAAAATAGATTCAATTCATCATCAGGGTGCTCAGGTCCCAAATCAGTTGAAGTTAAGCAACGTTGGAGAGTCCTCAGACCGTGTTCGGCAGCTTGACCCCTGAGAGTTTCTAGGACTTCAGTCCTGCCCCACAACGAAACACATGTGATACATGTGCTATCACCTTAAGCAAGTGAGTGTGTTCAAACATGCCTCGACCTTCTACCGCCTCACAAGCAGCTTGGGCTATCCGGGGTAATACTGTGCTGAGCAAGTGCTTGGAGTAGACACTAAGACACTATTTAGCGCTATAAACTTCACACATTATTGTTATTTATCATTAGTTACGTACTAGTTTTAAGAGAATTTCTGAGACATGGAGTGATTTTACTGTCTTTCTTTGACAGGTACTTATTTTACAATGTTGGCTTCTATAAATAGATAGCTTGTGTTGTCAGAATATTGCTGAAATATTGCCGATGTGACTTTAAATGTTTGCGGTTTGCGTCAGTCATGGCGTCACGCTTGACAGAAACTACAATAAATTGCCTTGAATGCGGGAAATGATTGAAATTCATCTGTTTTAATTTCGCCAAATTCTTGCCTCGATACTCTTCCCATGCATATTGCATATCACATGAGCATGTGTCGACGCACGGATCTCTCACAATCTGATACATTCTGTAATTTGTTTTGTTTACACTTCACACTAGTACTGTTTTCCGAGCATGGCGTTTGATTTTCACCTAATGTATTTCATTGATTTCACCTAGACGCTTGGTATTGGTGACGAAAAGCATTTGTCGTTTAATATTAATATGCATGAGGAATTCAGGGACTCGTGTAACGTAAGCTAAGTGATTAAATAGGCGTGACATAATCGTGTAATATAACCGACACACTCGGAATGTGCGCCTCCGCGTTCGTGTTTTTTATATTTTCCCCAAAATATCCTTAACCATTCCAGGGTCGACAACGTTTCAGACTTATCATTCTTGATATGATGAAAACAACATACGCCCATCGTTGATAGGTTTATTTGAAACTCCAGTGAATATTCGATATCTATGTTTCAAACATACACTAAATAATGCCGTGGATTGTGATTTTGTTATATGTAAAAAATGGCAAGATTTACTAAGCATGCAGTTTTAAGTATTTCCCCCCTGCTTACAGTAGTTGAATGGCATCACAGAAGAGAGAATTTTCACCAAAAAACTACAAAATGTGTATTTATGTTCATGTTTTGGAATTCCATAAAGACAATACTATTAGAAAGACATTTGACTCAGTTTGGTGAAACACAGACAAACCATAGGTTTTCGTTTAATAACATAACGTTACTATCAAAGACATGGACAAATATTTGGTTTTGTTTAACCTAAAAACACGAGACCAGTGATTGTGACGTCAGACATGTGACTATTTGTTGGTAGGAAATGGGATAGAAATGAACACAGAGAAGGACTGAAAGAAAACTGATTATATTTTAGGACTTGGGTAGAAAACCTGTGACCATGTTTAGGACTGGGATTGGAAAAATGTGACTGTGTTTAGGACCTGGGTAGGAAAATGTGAAAATGTTTAGAACTGGAATTGAAAAACAAACTGACTGGTAGGGATTGTGATTGGAAAAACGTAACTATGTTTTGGACTGTGATTGAAACAAATTTGACTATGTTTAGGACTGGGATTGAAACAAATTCGACTATGTTTAGGACTGGGATTGAAACAAATTTGACTATGTTTAGGACTGGGATTGAAAACTTGGGACTATGTTTAGGAATGGGATTGAAAAACTTGTGACTATGTTTAGGAATGGGATTGAAAAATATATGTGACTATGTTTTAGACTTGGATTGAAAACATTTGACCATGTTTAGTACTCGGATTGAAGAAATGTGACAACGTTTACGACTGGGATTGAAAAGATTTGAAGTATTGCAGATTCATAAATATAATCGTAGTTGTATAACTAGGAATATAGTGAACTGTGGCGTCGTTGTCATGGAAGGGAAATTTTAAGTGGTGTACGTTTTATGAACATATAAAGTGTGTTCTGTATTTATAGCACCCTCCGTTTGCAGGTCGTCAAGTACAAAAGACTAAAACATATATTCATCGTCGTTCCAGAGGCCAGAGAATGCTGCTGAGTGAAATAAATCAATAACAGTCTTTTTGCAATACATGAATCCATGCTTTGTTTTGACAACATTCATCAACATGTATGCGGCAAGATATGTGGCTGCAAACAATGTGATGAAGGCTGAGGAGGTAGTGTCTGTGACATTGTAT
The DNA here is from genome assembly GCF_003918875.1 of Haliotis rubra. NCBI lineage: Eukaryota > Metazoa > Mollusca > Gastropoda > Lepetellida > Haliotidae > Haliotis > Haliotis rubra. Next base: position 95,734 of record NW_025767147.1, read on the forward strand.
CGCCCAAAGGGGATTGTCTCCACCAAAAACAAAAAAATGTATGTGCCATAAAGTTGGCAAGGTTGTGACTGCTTAAGTCTTATCATATCGCCCCAAAACCAAAATGCACGAGGATTATATATATATATGTAAATGTGTGCGACTAATAAAATATATTACACCCGTGCATTAATTAAGCACCAAGCTATTTTCAAAATAACATATGATGCTACAGAAAAGTTAGGGTATAGATATCAATTTAATCAACCTGTAGTTAAAGAAGCTATATCCACTGACAGTTTTACAAATACCATAACCTGTTCTAATCTTTATGCAAGAATATGTTGATGAAAATGTGATGGGACTGAATTTTTACCCAAAATAACTATTCCTCTCCTGCTCAAACTACACAATTAAATTAGGTTTTGACTAAAAATAACAATTCTGTTATATACCAAGATGACATTTACACATCAAGTTAGCTTTAATTATGCGTAATCAGGAAGAATCCGAATGTCAAATATTCAGACCTTTTTCCAACAATTCAGATTGCTAATTGACAAAAAGTGAAAAACGGCCACATTAATAACATTTTGGAATAATATTTTATGATTTTGAGTTTATTGTAATGAATAAACACTTCTCCGTGCCGGATACTGATAATAACAACTAAAATCTGTTTGTTTTGTTTGTAAAGCAACTTTTTCTGCATTTACCTTTACCTCAATCATAGTTTACCAAATTTCATCCATTCACAATATATAACGAGTTTATAGGCCACACAACAATCAATTATTACTTTTACTTTTCAAAATAAGGTGACTTGTTTTAGGACAGAATAAAACCTGTTTTAAATATAGGCAATTATCTTAATTAAAGTACAATGGTAATGTCACTGATGTTTTCGTTTTTGAAATGTTAAATGCTTGCTCTATCAAATCATTAAGGTTATTTTTTGGAAAGAGTGTAGAATTTCATTTCAGACAAAATTAATTGGTAAAAATACAGGGTGGTGTTTATTTAATGCACAGATGTATATATAAAGCAGTGCACCTCAATTTCATTCTGAGTATATACGACCTTGTGAATCAGTCAAGGAGGAACACTAGGAGGTATATTGTTCCACATACAAGAACTTTGTTATCGATATCCTTTTGCAAAGAATTCACGCCTTTACGGTTCTAATAGTTTTTGAGGCCTTAAAACTTAGTTTCAATAAGGAAGTCGATTGTCTGCCAGCATTCATTAAACTATAATTTGCCAGCGTACCCCAACACACTTCATAAAATATACATTAACCTGGCTCACACACAATGTTGTAAGAACCGGATATCTTGAATAATATAACTGACTGACTGACTGACTGACTGACTGAGCTTGGTTTTACGCCGCTTTTAGCAATATTCGAGCAACATCACGGCGGGGGACACCAGAAATGGGCTTCACACATTGTACCCATGTGGGGATTCGAACCCGGGTCTTCGGCGTGACGAGCCAACGCTTTAACCACTAGGCTACCCCACCGCCCTAAATAATATAACGGTAACTGTGATAGGAAAGCACCCTAAGGGAGCTACTTGAACAAATGAAGTCACGGATACTGCCGGTGTACAAGAACACCCATCGTACTATTCTCAAAGGCAAAAGTTAGTGTGATTAATATTGACTTAAGGCTAGATATGTTAATAAACAACTGATAATTTTATGATGAGACATTTTTAATATTGCACGAAAATCATTCCACAATAGGATTGCAAATGACACATCTTAAACTTTTCTGGCGGACACATGCTAAGTCATTCTAAACATTCGTGCATATTTCATGCAGGCAAAAATTGTAAATTTTGATTTCTTGTTTTACTTTGAAATGTTGTTGATTACATTCAAAGTATTGTGAATATACAAATAATCAATTTCGCAAGCTTAACAACGTTTCACTTTTCATAGTTTACCCTTTTTATCAGAAATTTCATGAAATTGTGTCACTACCGTTACGAAATTTGTAACGCCATTTTGAAAAGAAAAAAATCCAAAGATGATGATCATCTAGTTTTACAATGTAACATGGCTAATGAGTTTTGAAATTTTATATTTATTGCTTTAAAGGGGCCAACAAGCCAAAGAATTTCTTTCATCCTGATTTGCAAATGTAAAAATAATATGTAGCAAAACATTCAAATGAGAATATGAATGATATTATTCTTACTTAAAGCTGTATTGCACTACAAATTCCAGACATAAACAGATAAATCAACTTTAATTAAATACGGAAAATGATATTGTTATGGCATGGACATTGGAAACAATTGTTATGGTAGTGAGACAACAACGGTAGTGACAAGAATATGTAATAGGCAAATGATTTACTTATTGATGTCCCTGTCATGTAAAAAAAACGGGTAAAGACTGCGTGTTACGGCAGTGACATTGTGACGGTATGTAATGTCACTACCATAACGGCCCTATCACAGCCGTTTTCTTCTTTGTCACAGCCGTTACACTACCCTGTCCTTACCGTAACAAAAAAAAAATCACACTTATATGCTTATTGATTTTATTCATTTGCCACAACATTTTTATGTTAAATATGATTCCAAAACATTTGATATCTTTGAATTGAAAATTTAGATACAAACAACTTTAAACTAGAAAAGTGTCACTGCCGTCACAAAATCTGTCCTTACCGTATCAAAACCCATGATAACCGCAGTGACCGTAACGGTAGTGACAGCCACTAACAATATCAGTTTTAAAACAATAACTGTTCCCCAAAGATTACTGAGCACATGGTTTCAATTGATTTCCCCTGCTGTCTAAGGTACTAGGCATTGTTTGGATTCACAAAACTAATTGGTTTCCGTGGCAGCCACGTAACGGTAAGGACATGCACAAATCTCAGATATCATTTTATACACACCTATTGTGCAATAAAATTCAGAATTTTGTTTTTTTGTGTCAGTGTTTGACAGTCATGTTTCCTCACTGCCATTGCTTTCAAACATGAAGTAGAATCAGAAGACAGCACAGGGAGTAATCATTTTTGCAATTTTTTGGATGATGTTACGGTAGTGACATCAAACCTTGTGACAAAGTTTGACCTTTTTTTACAAAATGTTTTTCCATACAAAAAAGGCCAACCCACACCAAACATATAGCAGTAACATAATTAATTATTATGTGTAAAAGAAAGTCCTTTTGAAAAAACAGGAAAAAGAAAGAAAAAATCAAATTGAACATCGGCGACTGCGGTTGTGACACATGGAAATTGAATAAAATTGGGTGGTTTTGGAGGTTTAAAATAAATAAAAAAATATTTTTCCCCCCACTTTTGTCACTGTAAAGTGTAGAATTATTAACTGAGATAAGGTAGTTACCATAAAAAAATATTGATCTAGACAAGTTTGTCAAGTACAAATATATAACATAAATATGCACGAATTTTGAGAATGAATTAAATCTAGCATGTAAAGTTAAAATTAATAGCGTTATTTTTATATTATGTATTATAATTTCTAAGATGCTTCAGTGAAAGATCAAAGGCGCCGACAGTACTTTATCAGACGATAATGTGCACTCTTTGCATTACGTCACAATGTAAAGGCGTCACTGTGCCATTCTAGTCTGCCCCCTCGTAATCGAACCATTTTGCATTACGTCACAATGTAAGCGACGCCACGATTCATGTCAGTTGTCATCGCCTCGTATGGACTCTTTAGTCCAGTAAAATTAGTGGAAAAAACCACTGAACCTCCAAAAAATTGGTACAGAAATGGTTTTGTGTTTATATCGTTTACAATAGTTATGTAAACAATATATAAAAAGTCCTCCCTTGGATGTTGATTATTTTTCTTAATTCTGAAAATAAGTCCAGAAAATGGTATAAGATCTTGCAAAACATACAACTGAAGTGTACAAAATACTAAATAATGAAAATAAAAACTGAACAAAATTTATGACATGAGGTTTGAACTTGGATTTTGGACACTCCAGCACACTGGAAACACGTAAATGACAGTTATCTCCCCTTTGTTTACACTAGATTGAAGTAGCAGAGTGGAAAGGAAAGGTTATATCTTTAATACAACACTAACTAGATGAGGCTATAGTTAGCCAAATAGATAAAGGATTAAAAAGACAGCTAAAAGTGTCAACCAAGTCAGTGATCCTGACCACCCGATCCCATTAGTCGCCTCTTACGACAAGCATGGGTTACTGCAGATCAATTCTAAATTGGATCTTCACGGGTGCGGGGCTACTTGATCAAAGCTCTTGAAAGGTTTTGAAAGCACTAGTATTGTCCTTTTTATTGCTAGTAAAAATATTAATGATATTGGTATTTTTGAAACTGAAAAACTAATGGACAAATACTTTAAATATTTCAAATACTTAAATAGTAGGTGGTGCATGCTTGTTTATCAACTATCTTTAAATTTTGCTCAGGAAACGAAAAGATCTCTGACTGTCAGAGGGATGACTATATATCCCATGTTATTACATGTCGTTGGGGGTAACTGTCATGAAATCATGTACAATTCAATGTACCCGTAAGTGCAAAACTATTGCAAGCACCGTTGAATCAAATCACCTCACCCAACCACATCTCAAATATTCAGGTTAGCCTGAACACAATCCTTCAAATTATCGGACTTCCTTTACTCAGAATATCTTCTGTTACTGCTAACTTTTGCTTGGAATAGCATTGTCACCAAGCACGATACTCAAATTTAGTTCAAGTATATAGACTATGAGACCAAGGGTATCTCTGTCAAGCCCTTGGTGTTCAGTGTCACCATCACTATAGTTCAAGCCAACCGATATGTTAATTAATATCTTGTTCATTATTACAATCTCTAGTTACAGAGGAAGGAGCTAAGTGCAACGCTGCCGAAAATGGGTGTACACAGGGTCAGTTCATTCAATTTGCAACAGATAATGTAGATCAAATCTGAGAACATTGATTACCGATGACGTTTTTGCCAGTTAGGTGACTGTTTGCCAAGAATGCTGAGGTGTTGATGCGCTAAAGGGGATGGGTTCATATGTCCTGGGTTCATATGTTACGGAGATGCTGAATCAAATAGCTTGATGTCCTGAACAATTCATGTAGAATATAAAATGAATCACTAGATTGTATCATGCTCAGTATTGAGTTATGTCACCTTCGTGCCTATGATCAACCTGAATTAAACATGTTGAAAACACTCAAATCATTTCTGTACTAATTATTTGGAAGTTTTGTCACATTTTGACTGGACTACTTACAGTAAACTACTCCGTTGTAACCCGTTTCTTGTTTTTTTGCAGTTGCTTCACACTGGTGGAAACATTACTTTTATGTATTACGACGGTTAAAATGTCTCAGTTCGACTCACAAGTTTTCAGCAACACGGTAACGTTTGCAATAAGCGCCTACACTCTCTCCAAAATAATGCTGCCCGTCTTGTTAGCCGTTCTAAGCCGTCCTGTGATGTACAGTTCATTCTGGATTCCTTACACTGGTTACGGATCCATGAAAGAATTGATTTCAAGGTACTCACTCTCGCTTACCAGTGTGTTAACTCCACGGCTCCCTCATACTTGTGTGATCTTCTCACACCATACACTCTCGCTCGTGCCCTCAGATCCAGTAACCAACACCTGCTGGATCCTCCATCCTTCAACCTCAAGACATTTGGTGCCCGTTCTTTTGCTTCAGTTGCAACCGCACTATGGAACTCACTTCCACTTAAATTACGTACAGCTCCATCTCTTCAAGTGTTCAAGCGTAACCTCAAACAGTCGATACAAACAGTAACTCTCTCCAAGCTCATATTTACTACAATACTGATTCATATGAATTTTTGATGTGTTTGTTTTTAAACATTTGTGCGCGCTTTGAGCATGCCCCTTTGTGGTATGAAGTATTGCGCAATAAAAGTACCCCTATTTTTATTATTATTAATGTTTACATTCCCACAATGCAATCGTGGAATGTCGCTTGATTACTCAGCTTCATCTGGATGTACTGATCTAAACTTACTTTGATAGTAGAAATGCGACGTTCATATTGCCCCATATGGTTTACGTTAATCACAGGTGTAATTAAAATAATTTAGAGAAGTTATTTAATCCGAACGTAAACCGTCATCAAACTGTTATCAAGCGTCCTCGTACTTTAACTATAATAGTTCAGGGCGAAAATGTGCTTTATGACACTAAACATGGTGGTAGAGCGAACTGTATTTCTTAAATATAAAACAGACTATAGATCGCCAACAACTGAAGGTATGGACTGTACTAGGGACTATGAGTGTTTTGAAATATTAACTCGACTGGAAGAACGGAACAAAACAACTTCGGTCTGGTGAGCGTCATACATCTGTAGATTAGAGGTTGTTTGAAGGAGGGTGACTGTCTACGGTGCACGTGGGATTGGGGTGGGTTGGGAAACATTTAGCTGTGTAGGATGGGGATGGGAGACATGTGAATCTGTAGGGTGGGGTGGAATATATTTGACTGTGTAGGGTGTTATTGGGAGACATGTGACTTTAGGGTTCAACTTGCAGTGGAAACATGTAACTGGGTAGGGTGGGGGTGGGAGACATGTAACTTTGGGGTGGGAGGCATGTGAAACTGATAAGCATGTATGTTACTGTACAGGGTGTGGGTGAGAGTCATGTTACTGTGTTGGGTGATTGTGGGAGACATGCGACTGTACGGCTGGGTTGGGAAGCATGTGCCTGTGTAGGGTTGGATGGGAAACATGTGTCTCTGTTGGATGGGGTGAAAAATATGCGACTGTAGGGTGGGGTTGGGAAACATGTGCCTGTGTAGGGTTGGATGGGAAACATGTGTCTCTGTTGGATGGGGTGAAATATATGTGACTGTAGGGTGGGGTTGGGAAACGTGTGCCTGTGTAGGGTTGGATGGGAAACATGTGTCTCTGTTGGATGGGGTGAAAGATATGCGACTGTAGGGTGGGGTTGAGAAACATGTGCCTGTGTAGGGTTGGATGGGAAACATGTGTTTCTGTTGGATGGGGTGAAAGATATGTGACTGTAGGGTGGGGTTGGGAAACGTGTGCCTGTGTAGGGTTGGATGGGAAACATGTGTCTCTGTTGGATGGGGTGAAAGATATGTGACTGTAGGGTGGGGTTGGGAAACATGTGCCTGTGTAGGGTTGGATGGGAAACATGTGTCTCTGTTGGATGGGGTGAAAGATATGCGACTGTAGGGTGGGGTTGGGAAACATGTGCCTGTGTAGGGTTGGATGGGAAATATGTATCTCTGTTGGATGGGGTGAAAGATATGTGACTGTAGGGTAGGGTGGGAGAGTGTTACTCTGTAGGGTCGGGATGGGAGACATATGACTGTATAGGATAGGGGTAGGGGACATTTTGCTGTGTAGGGTGGGGTTGTGAGTCGATATGTAGGCCGACAGCGCCCTTTTACCTACGTAATAACCAACGGCACATACGTCCATGAAGACTGGCCTTGTGCTCTGGGGAAGGTCATTGAAATGCGGTACATTAACCCTGCCAAGGATGCCATCAATGAACCTGTGCCAAATGGTTATTTGCTACAAGTTATTCCACTGTGCATATAGAGTGTGTCTGGGGCGCCAAACACAAGCTCGTCTATCAGTCATGAACAAAAGACAATTTCCAAAGATGTTGAGAAAGACAACGACTAGTGGTGCTCTTTGTGTTTAAATCTGTATCTCGATAGTTCGCAGGATTCCAAGACGCATTTCACGTTGAGATGGACAACGGGTTAGGCGGCTGAGTTTGTGTGCTGGCGACTCTGAGGGCGTGGGTTCGAATCCCGCATGTGACTCGACCAACAAAAGTACTAGAATTTGTACTTTACTGAGAAAGTGCAATCCCAAATATAACATATGTTACACTGGACCACTTTCTAAATGGCATTTTGTATTCATATAACCCAAATGTTGATATCAGTAAGGCCTTCGATAATGTTTGACATAAAGGCATAATATATAAGCGTCAGTCCTACATTATCAGGGTTAAACTGCTTGTATGGTTCAAGCGTTTAGAATCTCGATGTCATCTAAGTGGTTTCAGGGCTAATTTTTTCATTCTACAAAGACGAGTTTATCCATAACAGTAAAACCAGATTTGATAACTGATAACGATATTATTCGCGAGGTATCCTTTCAAAAACAGTTAGAAATAAGACTTCAACAAGATTACATGTAGAATAGTCACGTCGAAAATAGATTTCAAAAGATAGTCCGATGATAAATTGTCTCAAAAATTAGAAGTACCGCCTCAGCTGGAAAATACTACAAACAAAAATATGGGAACACCTTAAAATTTGTTTGTCATATTTAAACTTAAACGTGGTGAGGCCATTTATACTCTACAGTAAATGCAACTTTTTGTGTGCTAAATGGGGACTGTAAACGACATGTTGGAACATGCAGTGAAGCAAATGATCCAAAATTCCTTCAGTTTGAGTGAATCACAGAGGTAGACACCTGAAGACGGCGAGCAGCACTTCTTATGGATTTACCGTCCTGTAACCATGCATTGGCCCTCCTGTCGTTGGCGCTTAACGGTTAGCGCATGGTGAACAGGTTGTGAGGCTTCAATGTTGTCTGTAGCTTCTTTTAAAGGAAATGTTGCCACAAGCTGCATGGCAAGTCTTTCTTCCACATGCACTAGTCTGTTGTGTTTGGACGTTTGAATCAAACATGATGCTGGTGTGTTTCAGCTTACAACATGTGACTGCATGTGTAGGGTGTAGGCATGTGTCTTTAGGGCAGCACTGGAAACATGTAACTGTGTAGGGTGTGCGGTGCGAAGCATGTGGTTGTGTGATGTACGGGTTTGGAGTCATGAAGTGTGCTTGGTGGGGGTTGGAAACAATTCACTATCGGGTGACCATGTTGGGTTGGGATGGGAAACGTGTGTCTTGATGACTTGATCACCTTGAATATCCCCGTTAGAGGACACGTTATGCAGCTAGTAAGGCCAGATGCAGAGTTTGATAAGAAATAACATGGCTAATTTCATTGCTAAGTCTAATTCGATTGAACATTTCAGTTTCTAGTGAAAATAACATTACATACATCAGAAAAGACATTTGTGATATGCTGAGTGATATTTTGGTTGCACAGCCAGCTCTGAGATTGAATCATCAACGAATATTGGAAACCCCAAATCTCAGTTGTGTCAAAGGATAAATCATTGGCACAGGTGCATGATGAACAATGATTAGGAAAGATCTTCCTATTGACGATGACAACTCTTACTGGCACCGTAGTGAGCTAGCATTGCACATGGCATCGGTAATCGAGAACACATTTTTAAACAGAACATTGTCTTAGAATGTTTCACATCAAGTTTGCTAATTAGGTATGTTGGGGTGTCTGATCACTGAGTTTTGTTGTATTATTATCATTAGTGTATTATGGATTCGACAATTATTTTACGAATGAGGAATTAGATTGTTATATTCAATAAACAATGAGATACAGGTCTAAGAACAGGCGCTCAATATGGTCGATCAATCGAGAAGAGTTATGGTTGTTTACACAGAGGAGGCAGGAACAAATGGCTATTGTCTACAAACGACATGATCAGTATACAGTTATCCTTGATTCAGTGCATTATTGTGTCATTACCACTCCTTTACACACACGGCATAAGGAACAGGCAATGTAATCGTTTGGGAGAAGGCCAATTCTCTTACTTCTCATTAATACATAAAAGAGGCTGATTTCGACGCGAGCTCGTAAAGGGAAATATTGCTGTGCTTTCGACCCTGTGGGTCTGCTTTCCAAGTCCGGCCGCCATCTTACAGCGACATCTCGGTGTGACCAAACCCGCAGAGGTGAAATGAACTGTGAGTAGGCTAAGTACATGGTTGGTTTGTGGCATCACTAAGTGCAGTACCCTTGGTTGTCACTATTGCTATTGCTTAATGATTTGTGCTTCACTTGGTGCAGTACCCCTGGTTGTCACAATCATTACTGCTTGATTCCTATATTTGATTTGTGCTTCACTTGGTGCAGTACCCCTGGGGTGCCGCAATCATTGCTGCTTGATTCCTATGTTTGATTTGTGGCATCACTTGGTGCAGTACCCCTCGGGTGCCGCAATCATTGCTGCTTGATTCCTATATTTGATTTGTGGCATCACTTGGTGCAGTACCCCTCGGGTGCCGCAATCATTGCTGCTTGATTCCTATATTTGATTTGTGGCATCACTTGGTGCAGTACCCCTCGGGTGCCGCAATCATTGCTGCTTGATTCCTATATTTGATTTGTAGCATCACTTGGTGCAGTACCCCTGGGGTGCTGCAATCATTGCTGCTTGATTCCTATATTTGATTTGTGCTTCACTTGGTGCAGTACCCCTCGGGTGCCGCAATCATTGCTGCTTGATTCCTATATTTGATATGTGCTTCACTTGGTGCAGTACCCCTCGGGTGCCGCAATCATTGCTGCTTGATTCCTATATTTGATATGTGCTTCACTTGGTGCAGTACCCCTCGGGTGCCGCAATCATTGCTGCTTGATTCCTATATTTGATTTGTGCTTCACTTGGTGCAGTACCCCTCGGGTGCCGCAATCATTGCTGCTTGATTCCTATATTTGATATGTGCTTCACTTGGTGCAGTACCCCTCGGGTGCCGCAATCATTGCTGCTTGATTCCTATATTTGATATGTGCTTCACTTGGTGCAGTACCCCTCGGGTGCCGCAATCATTGCTGCTTGATTCCTATATTTGATATGTGCTTCACTTGGTGCAGTACCCCTCAGGTGCCGCAATCATTGCTGCTTGATTCCTATATTTGATTTGTGCTTCACTTGGTGCAGTACCCCTCGGGTACCGCAATCATTGCTGCTTGATTCCTATATTTGATTTTTGCTTCACTTGGTGCAGTACCCCTCGGGTGCCGCAATCATTGCTGCTTGATTCCTATATTTGATTTGTGGCATCAATTGGTGCAGTACCCCTCGGGTGCCGCAATCTGTTTAGTTTGACGTTTGCAGCATCATATTTGAGCATATGTTGCTGACAGCAATTGTATTATTGCCCATTATCAACAGTAAGGCTTTTCTTTCAGAGGCAGCTGACACACAAACATGGAAATATGGTAAAATATACAGGGGAAATCATTCCACCTTCTTATCAAGTTTGTAGAAACTTTGTGCACTCCTATGCACTTTTCTGATTCTGTGCTTGGTTGACCATCCATCCAGTAGGCTGGACTGATGACACTTCCATCTGTCCATGTCCACTTTCCACTGAGATCATCTTGAACACCACCCAGCCAGATAAAGACAGCTGTGAACACAAACACAGATATATACTAACGCTGGCGCTGAATGAAGTTGGAGAAACAAAGACGTGCATGTGGCTATGGTTTTGTAATCACCTCCGGCAGAATTCATATTACTTGTACTGACAATTTGTCAGTCAGATGTGGAGATATATGAGAGGAAAGAATTCAGAACTCAGCTGCCCGATGTATCTCCCGTTCTTCTCGCTATGACATACCTCTACTGTGCTTCAGTCACTTCACTGGCTTCCCATCTCTGCAAGAATTAACTTAAAACTCCTCACCCTGACTCACGACTGTCTAGTCCTATCTCAAAGAACTTATCTTCCCTTACTCACCTCAGCAGCATCTCAGATCCTCCAGTGACTCTCTTGACTCAACCAAAATCACTAAATGGATGTTTCGAGCGCGCCTTCTCTTTCATCAGCCCTCAACTCTGGAATTCACTTCCCCAAAACCTCAGAATTACAACCCCTAGAGACACCTTTAAATCAGAGCTTAAGACTCACCTTTTTCTATCTGTGTACCAGTAGATAATCATTCTCTGATTAATGTATATATGTTCTAGTTTTATCACTGTCTAAGCGCCACTGAGCATCTGTAAGGTGGATATTAGGCGCTTTACAAATGTATTTTTATGTTTTAAAGATTAAATATAGTATGCAGCAGAGAGGGCTCGGGTGATCCTGGCACTATTATTATTATGAAAGGTTATGATGAAAATGCAGCAGATAGGGTTCGGGTGATCCTGGCACAGTCAGGCTGGTAAGGCTCATCATCAGCTCACGTCCCTTGCCCCCTCTACAAGCAGCCCAGACAGCAAATGGGTCTTCTCCCAGAAAACACAGCTAGGTCGAACCCACCAAGTACTTTCGGAGAATATGAAGGGTCCCCAACTCTGCAGCCTTCTGCATTACGCAGAGTGTCAGAAGGGCTGTGCTCCCGGTGGAGAACCCGGGCACTCTGCGCCAAGAGATCAGGAGATACCAAACTAAGGGCAACGAGAACAATGGGGAGCATGGTGTACTTGGGATGCAAGCGAGAAATTTCAAAGGCGAGGTCCGCATATTTAGCATGCGGAGTCAAAGCCACCTCGGAGTCAAAGCCACAGACATGGCGGAGACGGTAGTAAAAGTAACGAGCCATGCCATCATGTCGTTTAAGATATGCTGTTTGTGCCAAAGAAGGGCATCCACTGACAAGGTGCTGGACAGTCTCTGTAAATACATTACATATTCGACATTTCATATTGATATTTTCTTAAGAATCACATTTGGCGATTACGAGTGGGAAGTGACTGGTCCTGAGCAGCAAAAAGGAAGCCCTCAGTTTCACATTTAAGACCAGCCGACTTCATCCAGGCGAAGGCGTCGGTGGGATTGCTATTCTGTTCCACACACTGCATGTACACACGATGCAATGGCTTCTCAGAAAGCTTCTCCGCAAAAGACCGACTCTGAGCAGACTTGGTGAATAACTTCACCTGGTTTACTACCATCACTGTACCGTCCAGCAGTACAACGCCATCAACAAAATCAACCTCAAATTTCAGATTCTGTCCAACAACTTTGGCACGCTTAAAATAGCTGTGGGGATCCTTGCTTTCATCATGAGTCTTGACAGGCATCACCAGAGGATCATCCGATAAATTAATATGTGCAAAGTACACAATAAAATTCTATCATGAAGAGCCTCCACATTAATCAAACCCCGACCTCCAGAACTGATTGGCATATATAAACGGTTAAGAGAGGACCGAGGGTGTTGGGTTCTGTTATCAGACATGATCCTTCTGGTCAGGAGGTCAAGACTCTGGATGTCTTGTTTTGTCCAATAAACTACTCAAAGGAATAGGAAAGGACTGGCACAGCAAAAGTATTGGTGGCTTTGACCTTGTTTCGAGCATTTAGCTCTTAGCTCCAGATTTTCTTTAAGCGAGATTTTTACTCGGCCCGAAGTTTGTCTTGAATTTGGGCACTCTGGAACTTGTCTCGAACTTGCATTCCAAGATAGATGTAGGCCTGATCTTCCATAAGATGCTCAATAACGCCTCCCCCCTGTAACTTGACCGAACCACCATTAACTACCTTGCCATGTTTCAAATGAACAGTATTACATTTGTCGAATCAAAATGTCATGCCAGTATCATTAGAAAAGGACTCGACAAGGAGAACCTGTTCTGTCAAATTGGTGTCTCCTTTGGCAAGGAGCTCGATGTCATCCATGTAAAGGAGATGAGTAAGGGGTGTTGGGGATCTTTGCTGAGGATGGTCCGGGGATGGTAACCCTCCTCTCTGTTGAGCAGAAAGCTCAAAGGATTTTGAGACAAACAAAAAAGCAAAGGACTGAAGGAGTCCCCCTGGAAAATTCCCCTTCTGATTGGAATAGATTCCGAAGTCTGCACCTGCCCTTACGAGTACATCTCAAGTTGAGTCGACCAGCAACTCATTAAAGACTTGAGTAAATCAAGTAGTCGCTCCGGGAGGTCAATACAATGAAGAAACTAAAGAATCCATTTATGAGGGACAGAGTCGTATGCTTTTTTTGTAGTCAATCCAAAACATGGAGAGGTTGCGGTGATATGTTTCAGCCTCTCCCTAAATCATTTTCTGTACAAGAAGTTGATCCTTGAACCCCCAACAACCCTTTCTTGATCCCTTCTGCTCTCTATACATTATATCATTAGCAGAGCAGTATGATGACACGAGATTTGTCAAATAAGGTGTGAATAATTTGTATTGAGTATTCAAACATGTGATAGGGTGGAACTTTTTGGGATCAGTCAAGTCTCCTTTTTTGGGAAGGAGTATTGTGCGACCTTCGCAGAACCATGGAGGAACATCCCCTGGGTCCACGGGAGAACTGTAACAGTGAAGTAATGGTGTTTGGACACAGGAGAATAGTTTCCAGTACCGGTTTCGAATGCCATCAGGCCCTGGAGCTGTATTAGATGTGGACGTTTTGATAACACTTTTCAGGCAATCTGGTGAGACGTAACAGACAAACGTCCTAGTTAGTTTCTTATGCATTGCATGGTCATAATCACGGACCCATGGTGCCTCAAGGTTACAGTCGTCGGGTACAGACCACAGCTGTTTCCAGAACCTTTCATTGGCTTCCATGGGAGGCCGTTTATCATGCTCACCATCACCGTTTGTTTAAAGTTGCCTGTAGAAGTGTTTTTCATTATTTCTAAAAATATTTTTTTGTTTGATGAATTTTCTTTTCCCATTTTTTCTTTCTTTCAGTCCAAAGCTTTATTTTTGCCTTTAGGGAATCGACAATTTGGAGAAGTATGTTTTCTTTCGTTGTCTTATACTGTAATTTTAATTTTCTCCAAATAGCCTTTTGTCGTTTAGACATGGGATTCCCTGGTGATCTTAACTTCAGGCACAGCTCTATCGAGGAAATGTATTTTCTAGTTTCCATCAGTGTTACTTGAAACTGTTTTTTCTTTGGTAACTTTCTTATAACTTTGGAAACCGTGTGAAGTTCCTCCACGGTTCGAGAGGCAGCATAGACACAGCAATTTACTTCATGTACTGAACAGTCCGCGGAAAGTTTCATAGATATAATATCATTTAATCAATTAATTTCAGTTTTGGGAAAAGATTCAGTTGTTTGTTTAATTGGCCTCCGCTTTTCTAAAGGTAAATCGGATATTTCATCATAAATATACTGAACATTAGTTTGGATTTTTACATACTTTTGTAGTCCAATGATTAGTAAAGAAAAGAAACAAGAACCAATCCAGCAAAGCAGTGACGTTTTAATTCAGCTGACCATGAAAGAAAGATGGAGTCAAATTGGAAAGTCAGTAACGTGTATGACCACCGTTAGCGGCAACACAAGTTGTGCAACGTCTCCTCATTGAACTGATAAGTCTCTGAATACTGTTTTGAGGCAATGCATTCCACTCTTGTTGCAAGGCATTCTCAAGTTCTCCAAGGTTGATCTGTGGGCGACGTGAGAGGCGTTGGCCGATGTAATCCCACAAGTGTTCAATGGGAGACACTGAAACTGTGTTTCAACATGTGCAGTGTGCGCTCGAGCATTGTCCTGCTGGAATGTGTGCAGATCTTGATGTTGGTTAAAGAAGGGAACGACGTTGTTCTGAAGAATGGTGTCACGGTAGTAAAGGGCATTCACTCTGCCACGACAAACTACCAGAGCGGTTTTGTTATGATAACTGATCCACACACACCCACACGCACCCACACACACCATAATGCTGCCTCCACCCCAACGATCTGTTTGTACAACACAGTCCTGATGGTAACGTTCTCCCCGTCGACGCCATACCCGTAGACGCCCGTCAGCATTTCGCAAATGAAAGCGTGACTCGTCGGAGAACACAATACCATGCCAACATCGTAACAACCACAAACGATGCTGTTCAGCCCATCGTCGGCGTTCACGGCGATGTCTGTCAGTCAGGATGGGTCCAACATAAGGGCGTCGACTCCGTAATCCGGCCGCACGGAGACGGCGTCGGACGGTGGAAGCTCTGATCAAACCACGTCGGCCTTGGACAGCGTTGGAGGTTCTGGCAGCCGGCAACGTACGATCCCGAATATGACGCCGAACAATGTCTCCATCTTGGCGAGGGGTGGTAACACGTGCCTGGCCAGGACGTTGGCGGTCCCTGGTGGTTCCTGTTTGTTGGTACCTGTTGGCAAGTCTTATGATGGTGGAATGGTGGTAACCAAATCGTTCGGCAATAATTCTGCTTGATGTGCCAACCTGCAACATGCCCAACTCTCGTTGTCGTTCCTCTGGTGACAATCTTGGCATTGCAAGATAAACTTTACTTGCGAAGATACAGCTAAAATGAGAACGTTTTTTTGCCGACGGTCATTTATACCCCTAATAAGCATGTTTTACGCATGCAATTTGTGCTTTTCGTGTGTGTTGTGCATGTATATTGTTGTTGTCATTTGATGTGTTCCATGATGTGTTCGGGTAATTCGTTCTTTACTGTACAGCATTATTTACTATCTTTTGTGTTATTAACAACATTTTCAACGTTCATTTTCACTTTAAAAACAATCCTATTACCATATTTCAAAATTTACAGGTGGTGCGTTTTCAATGATGTTCAGTATAGAATGAAACAAAATATACACACGATTTTCGGAAAGATCTGCAACTGAGGAAGAGAAAGAGTGAGGGTCCGAAATTTCGGGGCCAATTGGCTCTACACCGGTAGAGTTTCCATCAGGAAGAGGAGAGAGGTTAACGCGGACGTCCAACAGAAGCTTTGGATCTGCTGCTACTTGAGCATTCTGCTTATGCAAAGGTTCCTGACGGGCACCAGTTGTGGGTTGAACTGGCTCACGGGGCATGAGATTTTTAAGCCACCGGGATTGATCTCGCAGATTATGCTGCATCAGGAAAGCATACATGGGCATGGCATTGTCCCAATGCAGCTTAAGCGACTTGCCGTTTATTCATGGGTTTGCAGGCCATCATGTCGCTCTTGCACACTCTAGTAGTGTGGTTATCAGATGGTTTGACCAAGATATTCTTGATCGGGTGCCGTGCCTTCTCCTGGGCAAGTCCCATCTCCAGTAAGGTTGGTTTGACTACCGGAGGAAGGCTGACTGGGCAGCGGAGTTAATAGACGGTTTGCTCCTGGTTTGTCTGTAACCCAGTAACCCAGTAAGAAAACCAGCTTATCATTATTCCTATTATTATTATTATTAGGAAAGTCAAATATTCGACAAACTGATGATTGTGGCAAGGACCAAGCAAAAGATATAACATAACTATACTCGTTGTATTAGGGATAACTAGGTTGGGTATATATATTTATACCATGGGTGTTTTAGAGCTCTTTGTTGCACTGGCGAAACAATTCTCTCGTCAAATGAGGTAATCTACACTTTCTATGTTTACTTGTAGCGCATGGTGACAATCACTTGATTGCCTGGTCAAATCTCGATTAGTTTACACACAACATCATACAGCTCTAATACTGCTGAAACAAATACATGCTGATGCTATAGTCACAATTGGAGATTCTAAATAATTGACTTTAGAATGAAAACCACCCTCATAAAAGCATATAAACAATTTGTTGCTTGTAGTAAAGTGTTTCGGATACATATTTTGTATATATGTGTGCTCGAATCTGTTGATGTTTGACTTCCATGTCTGTCTATGACTTTAAAAACTTCAGATATTTAGTTGGAATTTTATTGCCCATTAGCAACCTACAATAATAATCCGATATCTTGTTCATAAATTCATTGATGCCAGTACTGTCCACTTTGATGAGATATCCGCCGTCTTGATTGCATGTATGGTTGGCTTGGAACCAGGTTTCTGTTGAGTTGTAGATCTTGTAGCAGAGGCCTAGGCTTCGGTACCACGTGTAGCCCTTGTCGCAGTCATCTGAGGAAGAACAGTATACCGTCATAGTGAAAAAACTCAGATGAAGTGTGATGCACACAGATGTCTATGGATTCCTAGAAGGGATATTGACGCGTTGCTGCATTTTAACACATTTCTGACACATTTTGATAAGGTGACATATTTGAAAACTGTTGCATTGACATATTTTTGTAGAATTACAAGTATTTGAAAGCGTGGGCATAGTCATATGAGGAAGAAGAATAATTTGTCATGATAAAGATCACCTCTTTCACACAGAAGTCTATGAAATCTTTGAAGGGATATTATCGCATTGTCGCCCTTACAAAATCAAGGGAAAAGGATCAAGAATAATGAAAGAGCCATATGTGTCGCCTTGTGAAGGTTTCGCCTTGTGAAGCTTTGAGTAATATTTTGAATTCTACAAAAGAGCAACCATGCGACCTGCGTCCAAATAGTTCGTGTTGTCATATTGTCACCCCATCAAATGTTTGTTAAAGGCATAAACATGCGAGATATTTCAACTATGCTTGGATGATTGGTTGGTTGTAACGCCGTTTGTTTGTAAATACAAGAAGAAGACAAAGCCATCAAGATCCCAGAAATGGTAAAATACTCTTCATGAAAATGTCAACAAGTTATAACTATGTCAATGTTACATTGTTCATCACATTGATCTAACAAATATATGAAAACTATTCATATACCAGCATGCTTGTATCAACAGACTGCCTCAGCGCTTCCATGGTTTGATGTACCTCAGTAATGCTGATACAGAAATAGAGTGGTACTGTTGATTTATGTCACTTTGTTCTTGAATACCCACAAAGTGGAATTAGAGTACTGAAAGTTTTTGTAAGTTCCGCTCCGGAAAGGAACACTACCACCAATTTCAGTCAAAGTAAAACATTTTGTCAAGGAAACGAAAAACTATTTCATTCAGAAATCCAAAACTACCAAAAGGCACCACTTCACCTTAACCTATCTATGTGCAAGGTTTGGTGAAGAAATTTTTAACGGTTTTTGTGTTCTGCCTATGTGTTCTAAAATGCTTCTCAAAGAAGTCATCTCTTGCAATTGCCCTCAGTGTCATGCGAGCATTCCGCACACCTACAAATCGCCTTCTTGGAGCAACTGTCAATTGAGAAGACCCCATTTGTTTATCAACAACGAAGTTAATTGATTTGCCATACCATCGAGCCTCTTTTCGTGATACTCAAATTATTTTACCATCCGTCGATGACTGGTTATTTAAGTACTTGTATTTATTGTGTATGTACAACCTTTCTCGCCACTCTATGGCTGAAATAATGCCGAGGTGACCTTAAATTTTAACTCACTCACTACTATCGAGCTGAAAGATCAGTTTATTGGAACTAATATACTAATAACGGGTACAGATATTGCTTGTGAAACTTGTCCTTGATCCGGGACGGTCATACCTAAATATGTGGCATGGCATTTACTACAAGTATCGTCTCCTTTAACTCGACTGATGAACGCTCATGTGCTGATAATATCACCATTACTGCCACTGCCACGGAATAAGAGAGTTCGTTGGTTAATGCACCTACCTCATGTAAGTCCATATGGACTCTAGTATGGTCAGCTACCTTCAGTTGTTGGTGATCTTAAGTCCGTTCTGATTTTGTACTGTCTATAGTGATTTAATTTTACGATAGCGTACTAGTTTAAAATTTATATATCTGTGATACTCTATTATTTTAACTGTCCTTCGATGACAGGTTTTTACGTTCTGAATTTATTGATTTTAATAGTGGTATAAATTAAATTGTTCTCGTCACTATATGGCTGACATATTGCCGATGTGACGCCAAATAAAACTCTCTCACCCACTCACTATTAGCACCTACCGAGAAATTGAAACAAGATAATTTCGGGCAACTATCTAAGAGGTTCGTTTAGACTATTGGAATCTATTACGCATTCTGTATTCGACAGATGACAGTTTACACCATACGCTGGATTTCAATCCAGTTTGTGCGTAAAAGTAAAACCACATTTGATAATTGATAAGGCTATTGTCAACGAAGTATCCTTTCACAAACATTTAGGAGCAACCCTTCAGTGGCATAGTCAACTGCGAGATTTATGCCCAATGGCCTTTCACATAATTGTTGTAACTCGCAGATTCCGTTTTGTTTTTAAGCCTCAGAAACACCATGAACCTGATCATTGCTACATGACAATTCTTTCTTAACAAATGAATTTGTTAAGCGTTAATGCCATCAAGTTCACTTGATTGTTGATAAGTAGTCACTTTGTTTATATTCACGTGAACGTGACACCCATGTATACTGCATGTTCGTACACCTATATACGCATGTTGATACACAGACCTTCCAATATTCCCATACAGTGGAAAGGTTCTTTCTCTGGCTTAATATTGCAGAGCCGTCTTTTAGCTTGAATATGTGACATTGAACAAACACTGCAGTAGTCCATTAGGAGAGCTTCTTAACAAGTAGTATCATCAAAGGGTCAATTTACTATGTGTAACAGCGCGATGTGAGACATTTGACTATGTGTAAGAGCGGGATGGGAGACATTTGACTATGTGTAAGAGCGGGATTGGAGACATTTGACTATGAGTAAGAGCGGAATGGGAGACATTGACTGTGTGTAAGACGCGATTTGAGAAATTTGTAAGAGCGGATGGGAGATAATTGACTATGGTAAGAGGGAGACATTTGACTATGTGTAAGAGCGGGATGGGAGACATTTGACTGTGTAAGAGCGGGATGGGAGACATTTGATTGTGTGTAAGAGCGGAATGGGAGCATTTGGTAAGAGGGAGACATTTGACTTGACTGATATTTGACTATGTGTAAGAGCGGGATGTGAGACATTTGACTATGTGTAAGAGCGGAATGGGAGACATTTGACTATGTAAGAGCGGGATGGGAGACATTTGTAAGAGCGGAATGAGACATTTGAGCAGGATGGGAGACATTTGACTGTGTGTAAGAGTGGGATGGGAGACATTTGACTGTCTGTAAGAGTGTTAGAGCGGAATGGGAGACATTTGACTGTGTGTGTAATGGCGGGATGGGAGACATTTGACTGTGTGTAAGGGCGGAATGGGAGACATTTGACTATGTGTAATGGCGGGATGGCAGACATTCGATTGTGTGTAAGAGCGGGATCGGAGACATTCGATTGTGTGTAAGAGCGGGATTGGAGACATTCGACTGTGTGTAAGAGCGGGATGGGAGACATTCGATTGTGTGTAAGAGCGGGATGGGAGACATTCGATTGTGTGTAAGAGCGCGATGTGAGACATTTGACTATGTGTAAGAGCGGAATGGGAGACATTTGACTGTGTGTAAGAGCGGGATGGGAGACATTTAACTATGTGTAAGAGCGGGATGGGAGACATTTGACTGTGTGTAAGAGCGGAATGGGAGACATTTGACTATGTGTAAGAGCGGAATGGGAGACATTTGACTGTGTGTAAGAGCGGAATGGGAGACATTTGACTGTGTGTAAGAGCGGAATGGGAGACATGTAACTGTGTGTAAGAGCGGAATGGGAGACATTTGACTGTGTGTAAGAGCGGAATGGGAGACATTTGACTGTGTGTAAGAGCGGAATGGGGGACAGAGAGCGGGATGGGAGACATTTGACTGTGTGTAAGAGCGGAATGGGAGGAGACATTTAACTGTGTGTACATTTGACTGTGTGTAAGAGCGGAATGGGAGACATTTGACAGTGCGTAAGAGCGGGATGGGAGACATTTGACTGTGTGTACGAGCGGAATGGGAGACATTTGACAGTAAGAGCATAACATTTGACTGTGTGCGAGCGGAATGGGAGACATTTGTGAGTGCATGTGACATGTGAAAGCGGAATGGGAGACATTTGACAGTGTGTAAGAGCGGAATGGGAGACATTTGACAGTGTGTAAGAGCGGGATTGGAGACATTTGACTGTGTGTAAGAGCGGAATGGGAGACATTTGATTGTGTGTAAGAGCGGGATGCGATACATTTGACTGTGTGTAAGAGCGGAATGGGAGACATTTAACTGTGCGTAAGAGCGGAATGGGAGACATGTGACTGTGTGTACGAGCGGAATGGGAGACATTTGACTGTGCGTATGAGCGGAATGGGAGACATGTGACTGTGCTTAAGAGCGGAATGGGAGACATGTGACTGTGTGTAAGAGCGGAATGGGTGACATTTGACTATGCGTAAGAGCGGAATGGGAGACTTGTGACTGTGTGTTCGAGTGGAATGGGAGACATTTAACTGTGCGTAAGAGCGGAATGGGAGACATGTGACTGTGTGTAAGAGCGGAATGGGAGACATTTAAGTGTGCGTAAGAGCGGAATGGGAGACATGTGACTGTGTGTACGAGCGGAATGGGAGACATTTGACTGTACTTAAGAGCGGAATGGGGGACATTTGACTGTGCGTAAGACCGGAATGGGAGACATTTGACTGTGTGTAAGAGCCGAATTGGAGACATTTGACTGTGTGTAAGAGCGGAATAGGAAACATTTGACTGTGCGTAAGAGCGGAATGGGAGACATGTGACTGTGTGTAAGAGCGGAATGGGAGACATTTGACTGTGTGTAAGAGCGGAATGGGAGACATTTGACTGTGTGTAAGAGCGGAATGGGAGACATTTGACTATGTGTACGAGCGGAATGGGAGACATTGGCTTGGCGTAAGAGCGGAATGGGAGACATTTGACTATGTGTAAGAAGGGAATGAGAGACAAGTGTAGGATGAGGAATAGAGACTGTTTGTCGGATGAGGATGGAGTCATGTGACTGTGGGTAGAATCGGAATGGGAGACAAGTGACTGTGTGAAGCATGACTGTGATTAAAAAGGGATGGTAGACATATCAAGGTCCTAGGAAAGGGATGGTAGACATATCAAGGTCCTAGGAAAGGGAAGGTAGACTTATCAAGGTCCTAGGAAGGGGATGGGAGTGATGCTACTTTAGGATGAGAATGACAGACAATGGGTGATATGTTGGGTCTATTAATCCTGGTACATCAGGGACATTTATTGTCATTTTCACACAACAATATGTTGTCTGCTTAATGTTTAACATCACCATACATTCAAGGAGCAACTTCCAAAAAAGACTAGTCTATTCCACGATGTAAGAGTGAGTGAGTGAGATGAGTTTTCCGCCACAGCAATATTCCAGCTATGTGGCAGCGGTCTGTCAATAATCGAGTCTGGTCAAGACACTCCAGTGATCAACGGCATGAGCATCAATCTACGCAATTGGGATACGATGACACGTGTCAACAGAGTCAGCAAGCCTGACCACCCGATCCCGTTAGGCGCCTCTTACGACAAGCATGGGTTACTGAAGACCAATTATAACCCGGATCTTCCGGGTCTCCAGGATGTGTGAGAGAGAAATTCCTTTGGCCATGAGTAAGGTTACGATTCAGTCTCCCATATCATTTCATTTTATCAGTTTGTAAAGTATGCAAGATAATCACTGGATTAAAATGAGTGATAGACTGATGCCAAAACCTATCTGTGAGAATTGATAATTTCAATCTTGTTTGAGCAAAGAAAAAATATCATGGAAAGACATCATTATCCCTCTCTAACCTCTCCTAACTTATAAGGTGCGGTGGGGTAGACTAGTGGTTAAAGCGTTGGCTCGTCACGCCGAAGACCCGGGTTTGAATCCCCACATGGGTACAATGTGTGAAGCCCATTTCTGGTGTCCCCCGCCGTGATGTTGCTGGAATATTGCTAAAAGCGGCGTAAAACCAAACTCAGTCAGTCAGTCTCCTAACTTATACCTTTACCTGCAGACGATATATATGTGATATATGATGTAATATATGTGTTATATGTGAGCATAGTAAGGTTTGAACATACCTCTTCTCCATTCCAAATACTGCATGTTGTTTGGTGTGCTTGTAAAGTCCTGTTGCAGGAACACCTCGGCAGAAAGCTGACACTTGTTGGTGCTGCCATCATGGAAGACAGATGAGCAGTTCCTCTGAAGGTAACAGTTAGACACACAGTCGCCTCTTGAAGAGACGGGGACACCGGGTGGTAGGGAGGCAAGTTGTATCCCATAAAGCACAAGAACCATTGTTAAACCCATTATCAAAGTGTTATCTTTGAGTATAGTCGTCATATATATGAGTATATTTCATGATCTTAGCATATGACAATCACATGATACTTGTTGTCAAGGAAAATTGTTTTGAAGGAAAACTGAACACCTAAAATTCCCACCTAGAGGATACATGATCCTGCCGGTTAGGACTCAAGATGCAGCCCTAGTGACTGACTCGAACCCCAGTTGTCATAAAGGAGAAATCATTGGTGCATGATGAGAGGTGATATAATGATTATAAAAGGCCTTAATGTTGATGGTGTCCTCTTAATCACACCATAGTGAAGGAACAGTGTGCATCGCATCGCACAAAACTGAGGATTGCGTAGATTACAACTGCTCTTAAAGAACCAATCTTCATTCCTTACTCCATGGGACATTGTAAATAAGCACACATAGCTTCATAACGTTTCACATCAAGTTTGCTAATTAAGTAATGGTGGCGTGTCTACTCACTGAAATGGGTTTTGACTTAAGGCTTGTTTTATGGATTCGATCATTTTTTTCACAGATATAATAAGGTGTTGAATTGGTTTTTTTTATTATACAAGGATTGTATTGTGGATTTGAGAAATATTTGGCTGGAGAGGGATTAAGTTGTTACATTGAATGTAAATTTAAAGACATGCTGGAAATGTCTGTTGTGGAAAGGAATACGCTGAAGCGAAATGGTGATCCTCAAGTCTATTGTCGATCAATCGATAAAAGTTACGATTGTTTACACAAAGTAGGCAGGAACGAATGTTTATTGTCTGCAAATAATGATAACCATGCAGTTATTTCTGATTCAGTGCATTATAGTATCACTACCACTCCTTTACATGACTTAAAACTCCTTCGGGAACAGACATTGTAATCGTTTGGAAGAAGGCCAATCTCATCTCGTTAATGGAGTCTTTCCCATTATTCAAACCATCACTCGTTCATCGATATCAACCACTCTAATATATATAGAAGTTCCAAAAACAAGATTTCTCAGAAGAACGAAAAAACCCAATTATGATCTATAGTGGCGTATTCGTTTCACCTTTGCAAGTTAATTCAAGGAAACTTTAACTGCAATTCGTATTAGAAGGAGGATCGCTAGTCACTGCCGTTTCCAACCCATGTCTCGTTGATTGCGTCCAGTCATAGGAGACCCATGAATACGTTGATGTTTATCATCCAAAACTGTGTTCCATAGGAGATATTGCTTGTGTGACAGTAGATTTTGTACAATGCCCTGACAATGCTATGACGTCATGAACTTGAAGACGCCACAATGCTATGAGAGCGTTGCACTGCATGGATAATGATGCAGCCTATCTTTACTAAAATGATCGAGAACTGTGTAAGAGCTATATAAAGGCTGGTTGTTTTACATGACTGGATTTGTGTACATCTGTCTGCCATCGTCATCGTCTGACCTACATTTCAAGACTGACTGTGCTCGTCTATATTCAACACAATGTCATTGTAAACTACCTTCAATCGGTATATCTGCTCTCACTGTAACTGTCAAGACTCTGGTGAGTGATATCTTATATTTGTGACCCAATATTATAGATTCGTGACTCAATTGCATTGTACTAGATATCTGTATTGTCATTCATTGTAGCTTGCTCATTGTTTGCTCAATATATTATTAAATATTTTAGACTTTTTGTGTTCTATTTTGCCGGTTCAAAGGGGACTTTAAATCCTTTTGTCACGGCACATTATTAACCGTAACAGAAGAGTGATTTTGGATGATAAATACACTAGACGCCAAAAGAAACGTTACCCTCCTACCTTTATGAATTTCTGAAAAAGTATCAAAGATATTTTAGAAGGTTTTAGTTTACAAGAAAGATTAACAACACAGCTTTATGCAAATCACGAAAAAAATCATCCAATGCATTCATATGTGGGTTAAATGGATCTTTTTCAGAAGAGTTAAATTGTACTATATTCGTCCGTGCCGAAATAAGCCAATAATAGTGAAAGGTTGAAATAAAATTCTGCTTTGGGACAATGATAAACCATTTAAAGTCACCATTTTCCAACTCTTAAAACAAGAAACAACTGTTGTATAGAATGTAACATTTTAAAATAATCATTGCTATGATTTCAGTCTTTTAAAACATTTTCTGCTGATTTGCATTAGTGAAAACAAGTAAAACGTGTTTTTGATATTGTGAAAAAATGTTTAGGAACATCT
Organism: Haliotis rubra; assembly: GCF_003918875.1. Taxonomy (NCBI): domain Eukaryota; kingdom Metazoa; phylum Mollusca; class Gastropoda; order Lepetellida; family Haliotidae; genus Haliotis; species Haliotis rubra. Next base: position 121,686 of record NW_025767147.1, read on the forward strand.
ACAATTATCTTTGTTAACATTTTTGCTTGCAAAGTAACATTTTTCCATTTCCATTATACACATATCAATATCAATCCCCCAAACGCAGCAATATTCAAAAAAGTATTTGCATCCATTTCACATGCAGAATGATTCTATAGGGTATAAAGAGAGCCTAGAAGACATGATCTGATACACAAGTACGAGAAATAAGCCACGATTAACAGCTGAAGGGAGTGAAAGAACCATTGGGATGGTGCAGATGCGGTCGACATAGAATGCTGTTGCCAACGCCCTCGGATGCCACCGTATCACGGTTATAAGACTTATTCAGGGCTCAAGACAGACTGGGATAACCGCAGACAGACCAAGAAGTGGACGTCCACGCATTACAACGCCAGCTGAAGATAGGTACCTCCGTCATTAAGGAAGGAGGGTAACGCTTCTTTTGGCGCTAGTGTAGAATCTCACCCTCGTGTCTTGTGATATCAAATATGTCAACACTCGTTGATAAAAGTTAAAATATCCTCCGCTAGCCTCGGATATTTGTAACTTTATCAACTGGTGTTGATACAATTGATATCAGAAGACACTTGGGTGCGATTCTCTATATATGCCCTGCTTTAAAACAAATATATGTTCTATGCCCCTTTCTTAGTCAAAACAGCAGTGACATTTTAACAAGACAAAGCAGCAAGGACCTTCCTACTTGCCTGCAATAATTTCCTTGATGAAATGATCCAATAGGTAATCTGAAAAACAGCGAATGCTCTATAATTTACCCCAATTACATCAAAAAAATGTTTTCCGTAAATATACTTGCCACTGGAAAAGGAGTTCAGCTATGTGACTTTTCTTAATGAATCATTTTCTCGTAAAATACAGATGGCTTTAGAACATTACATACAGATGGCTTTTATGATTTTATGATGATTAATCGGTAACATCTATTACTGAACCACAGTACTTTCAAAACAGAGAGGCTTGTGTTAATCCAGAAATTGATACTCAGAACCTCATTGTGTTGGTAGTAAATTCGATCCGTGAAGGTCCGGGTTAGAATGTGCCTTCAGTAACCCATGCTTGTCGTAAGAGGCAACTAACGGGAATGGGGTAGTCAGTCGGGCTGACTTGGCTGACATGTGTCATCGGTTCCCAATTGCGCAGATCAATGCTCATGCTGTTGATCACTGGATTGTATGGTCCAGACTCGATTGTTTACAGACCACCGCCATATAGCTGGAATATTGCTGAGTGCAGCGTAAAACTAAACTCACTCACTCACTCACTAGTAGTAAATTCAATGAAAAGACAATGATTTGTATTGAAGGGAATGGTTTTATTGTGTACAATACAAATAACCCAACTCTGTACAAATAAGAAGCAACGTCAATAAGAATCAGGCTATCTAAATTAATGTTTTGTTTTTGCACCCATATGTATTCAGAAATAATTTGTGAATACAGAATACTGTTACAGTCTGGAATGAGTTCGGCTTCTCCAAACAGGCATCGAATGAAATAGGCCTTGAATTACCCTATCCAATAAAGAAATCCCCGTTAGCTTTAAGTAAATGAAGCCTATAATATCACCAGCGATGTAAAACGGAGTGGAACAAGCACGCAGTCATGATATGGTGAGAATTGTACAATCGACTAGATTTCTCACGGATGTGGAAAGGGTTTTGTCTTTTCTATTCACAATGAACATTAGAATGCAAAAGACCTCTCGGCTTCTTATCGCTATAGAATGACCGAGGTAAGATGGGAATTGTAAAGTTGGCGTTTGTGTATTTATAATGAGACATACCGCCACGTTATGACAAGACGAGGCATGTTGCATGTCAACCTCCCAAGGGCGATTTGAGTTACTATGTCCCCATTTCACCTTTGAGTGGTGGAGACGTTCTCCAACGCAGTCGACGTCCTCTGACTCTGATTGATACACCTCCGTTGCTTGTCATGAACGTGTTCAATGGCAGAAAGTCTGGGATCATTACTGAAGGTCTGTGCTCACTGCTGGCTTTGACAATTTAAAGATGTGGAGGGGAGTATTGACTGTTCGAACATGACGAGTTAAGGCGTTGTCGTAATGAAAGACCAAACGTCGACCCACACGTTTTGAGATCGAGACATGCGTAGTTGACACAGGATCAGTCCATTTGCTGAATACCGAAATTGAAATTCGATCAGGCCAATCGATAATGGATCGATTTGGATTTCTGTATATACTTCACCTGAACAGAGTCAAATGTAAAATCAGGCGTGGTACAGACATTAGTCAAATTCGTTACTATGCACGACACCACGTGTGCAATATCAATACACCTACACTGACCTCTGGTTGCTTAAGAACAATAGATTCAAACTTATATTTGATACTTTTTCTTGTATCACACATAAATGTCGTTTCCTGATTGGCTGAGCGCTTTTCTATTATTTTCAATGTACTTCGTTTACAAGCGAGTGACATTTTCTATGTACCCCGCTGGGAATGCCGAACACAATTGGTACTTCGTAGTAGTAATTCTTTATCTCAAATAACATTGAATCACGTATGATGTACGGAAATTACCAATGGTTTGCGAATGATAAATACGTTGTTCACTGGTCCCTCGGGGCCCATGGGCTGATGTACTCTCGATGTTTCTTTCTGTTCACAAACATACACAAACATCGAGGGTACATCAGGTAATGTCCCCCTCGAGACCAGTGAACAACTTATAATGTAACCCTTGATGACATTAACTGTATACAAATAATCATAATTATGTATATACATGCTTTACCAACAGTAGAGCACATCAAATGCGCGATAACAGTGTTGGTACCAACATCGAAACATCGCAGACTATTAGAAGTTGAGAAGTTGTACATTTCTATAACTATCTCCATATAGTTGTTATTTTCTGCAATTGCAAAACTCCAAGCCAATCTCTTTTAAGAAATCCACATAGCAATTAATCCACGTTTCAAATTTAGTTTCTGTAAAGGGAATTCAGTAATACTGTTTTATTAATATGGCTTTACTCTCATCTCATATTCGGTAAGGTTGTTACTTTTATATGACTGGCATATTGAGGTGAGGTGAGGTGAAATTGGGTTTTACGTCGTACTTGAGAATATTTCGCTCATATGACGACGTGCATGCGTGTGTATGTGTATTTGCGGCTGCTTGTACTAGCCCAGACTGAAGCTGGTTTTATAGTGCTAGCCCACTGAGATACCATTCCGCAGTGAAGCATGAATACCCCACTCAGACACATTATATTATACTGACTCCTAGCCGACCAGTCCTTGTTGTACCCAATAATGCCGAGCGCCAGGCAGGGACCAACAAGTACCATATTTTAACGTCTTTTGGTATGATGCGGTCGGGGATCGAACCCACGACCTTCCGCTCTCTGGGCGGACGCTTTAACCACTACACCACGGAGGCGGTCGGTATATTGAGTGTCACATGAACTGATATATAACTGTGACTGTAACTGCAGTATCATTTTGGTGAAAGTAATTGTGTTGTTTCCCATTGTCAACAGTAAAGCTCTTCCTTCAGAGGCAGCTGACACGCAAACATGGGAATGTCATCATCTGTACAGTAGAAATCATTCAACCGCCTTATCGCGCTTATATACAATTTGTGTACCCCAACGCACTTCTGTGCTTCTGTGCTTGGTTCACCATCGTCCCAGAAGTCTGGACTGATGACATTTGTTTGTCGTACTGAAGGATGAAGTCGAACCATATGCTCTAAGAACGAGACAAACGTGGCTGAAACTGGAACAATTCAATCAGTGAATATCGAGGAGGTGAAAAGTTACATGGTAGTGGATTTGTTTAGTTTGACGTTTGCAGCATCATATTTGAGCATATTTTGCTGACAGCAGTTGTATTATTGCCCATTGTCAACAGTAAGACTCTTCTTTCAGAGGCAGCTGACACACAAACATGAGGTAAAATATACAGGGGGCATCATTCCAGCTTCTTATCGAGTTTGTTCGAGAATCTCTGTTCACTTCGATGCACTTTTCTGCTTCTGTGCTTGGTTGACCATCCATCCAGTAGGCTGGACTGATGACACTTCCATCTGTCCATGTCCACCTTCCACTGAGATCATCTTTAAAACCACCCAGCCAGATATGGGCCGCTGTGAAAACAAACATAGATATCTACTGGCGCTGAATGCGGCTGAATGGGAATTGCCCAAAAAACAGAAAAGATTTTCATGTGGCATCTATGACGCAATGTTCTTTTCTATTAACCTTGGACAGAACTGTCATGACCTGTACTGACCATGTGTTGGTAAAATGTGGAAATAGATTGGGGGAAAGTCAAATGTTTGACAAAGTGCTGATTGTTGCAAAAAAACACGAAACAAATTTAACACAACGATTCTCACTGTAATAAGGTATAAACAGAAACAAATCTCTCGCCAAATGAGGCAGTCTAGTCTTTTTCAGTGTTTCCTTCGTTGTGTAATAAAATGAAATGAAAACCACCCTCCTAAAAGGATAATGAAAATGATTTGTTGATATTAGAGTGATGACGTTGATGTGTCGGACATATCTTTTGTGTTGGAATTACTATGAATATCTATGATTGTCTGGCTGTATGCCGTGTATGCCCGTCTATGTCTTTACAAACATCAGATATCAAGTTAGAACTATACTTTTAAGAGGTTGATTTTATATGTATTGCCACCTAGCAACTTACAATAATAATCCGATATCTTGTTCACAAATGCATTGATGCCAGCACTGTCCACTTTGATGAGATGTCCGCCGTCTTGATGGCATGTATGGTTGGCTTGAAACCAGGTTTTCGTTGAGTTGTAGATCTTGTAGCAGAGGCCTAGGCTTCGGTACCACGTGTAGCCCTTGTCGCAGTCATCTGAGGAAGAATACTACGCTGTCATGGTGATATAACTCATACACAAAGATGTCTGTGTTTCGTAGAGGGGATATTAACACGTTGTTGCATTTTAATACATTTCTAACGCATTTTGACAGTGGGGCGACAAAACGACAAGGTGACATATTTTGCCTTTGATAAACTGTTGCAATGTTGCATTGTCACATTTTCGTAAAATATAAAGTATTTTTGAAAACGAGGACATGCGGCATTGCGATGATGAGGTATGTGGCAAAATAAACTGAACGCCAAAAGAAATGTTACACCTCTTCATGTGTAAATATTTTCCCAACGATTTCAAGTTAGAGAGACGATTTGTGTGTGTCATATAGATTCATTCTTCATTTCATAAGAAGAGTAACTGATGATGTTTTTTGTATAAGTCACTTATGACCCATGTGAGTAAGAGTGGTATCCATTGTTCCGTTTTCGATCAATCACAAAAAACAAAAGAGACATTGAAAAAGCAAGATTTTAATGAAATACTCTTTTTGATTAGTATCTGGTATGACCCCGTTGGCATTGAAACATGCCTGAACTCGTCGCCTAACAGAATACGTCAAACGTCGGATGAAAGCAGCTGGAATCTGCCCCCACTCATCCATCAGAGCAGCAATCATGTGTTGACGTGTATGTGGCTGCTGCTGACGTAACCAGATCCGACGATCGATGTAATCCCAGAGGTGTTCAATAGGGTTCATGACCGGCGATCTGGCAGGCCAAGGCAAAATCTGAACGTTGTTGGCGTTGAGAAACTGTAACGTCTGTTTGGCTACATGAGGACGAGCATTGTCCTGTTGGAAGAGGGTGTTAGGATTCTGCTGGAGGAATGGGAGGACCTCTGGCTGTAGGACCCTGTTGATGTACCTCTGTGCGGTGAGGTTGCCGTCGATCACAACGAGGTTGGATTTCGTGTCGCCGCTTATAGCGCCCCAAACCATAACGCTGCCTCATCCAAAGGGTATGACTTCCTGTACACAGCAGTGTGCCTCTCTTTCACTCCGGCGACGATAGACCCGTATTCTCCCGTCCGCTCTGTGCAGCTGGAACCGGCTTTCGTCAGAAAAAAGCACCCTCTGCCAATTTTGGTTCTGCCAACGTCTGACATTTCTGGCCCAAGCAACCCTGTTTTGTAGTTGTTGGCGTGTCAGCTGTACTGTTTGCATCGGCTGGTATGGCCCCAGTCCGTGTTGTTGGAGTCTTCTTCTCACTGTTTGGGGACTTATACGGCGTCCAAGAGCTGTACTAGCAGACGCAGTGGCTGTTTTGAAACCTGTTCCGTAGGTGGAGTTGACGGAGGTAGCGGTCTTCATTAGGGGTTGTAACTGGTGGCCTCCCGCTTCTGGGTCTGTCTCTAGTTGTCCTGGAATCGCTGACGCAGCCTTAGAATGGTGAGGCGATGACACCCGAATGTAGCAGCCACTTCCCGATCAGTCGACCCAGTCTGCAGCATTCCAATGTCCCTCTCCCGCTCTTCTGCTGTTAATCTCGGCATTGTAGTGAATGTATGGTGTGAAATGATAAATCTAGGGGCCTTATAATATACCTGTTTCCAACAGTTTACACGTGCATTTCATGCAAGGTGAAGTTACAATGGGTACGTTTTAGCGTTATGCTTCCTTATACAAGGACAGAAACAGGCAAAATTGTACAGTATCTAAGGGAAAAAATTAGTCTTTTTCTCGTTTGACGACTCTTCCTAAAACAGTCGAAAGTCATGATGATCCAAAAATTAAACCTCAAGTGGTTGGAATGTGTTTTAAAGATACAAAAATCCAATTTCAGCATTGGGTCTCTTTTACGGTAAACAACCATTCTTTCATATCAAAACCCAACTTTATCACTCTTTGTGAATGTGCATGCTTTATCATCATAAACAATATCATTTGGACCCATTTTTAACTGTTTTTTATACTTTTGATTTGAATTGTTACATGAATGAAAATAGGACAATGGACCCCACCTAAACAAACAATTCGATATCCTAATTATCAATGAATTCCTCAGTCTGATGTTTTGACTCAATAGAGTTACTTGATTGGTTGTTAAAACATACCAAACCAAAGTCTTCTATCCATATAACATTTTAGGATATTCTAATGTTAAGAGGTGTAACATTTCTTTTGTCGTTCAGTTTATTTCGTTTTTTAATTGTCTCGCTTAGGTTAATTTATACACTTTCTTGTTTTTCTCATTTGTCGACAGATATTTTCAAGTGATTACCTTGTTTTCATCGCTATATGGCTGTAATATTGCCGACGCGATGTAACATGTTAACTCACTCACTCACCAATTTGTAAGGGCAGCAAGTGACAATGTGACAACGCCACAAGAGGATTTCCAAAGGAGTTACTAGACAATGTGGTGCACAGAAATGGCATAGTGGTTGAGGGAATAATACTATTATTGTCTGTACGGTGTACGATGGATCTAGGAGAAATGTGAACTTGTGTAGGATGGTGATAGAAAACATTACCAGAATTTAGACCAGCTGTAGATGTGTCCCTTTAAGGCTCCGTCCAAGTACCGCTATTGTTTATAATCTATGTCAAGCAATATTCTAGAAGACATAGAGAGTAACACATTTGTTTACATGGTGATTAGCGATCCTAATGTGCCAGTACAATGTCTCCAAAATAGCCCACTGTTCTACAGAATGGCACGGTGATTTTAATCTTAGTGAGTGAGTGAGTGAGTTTAGTTTTACGCCGCACTCAGCAATATTCCAGCTATATGGCGGCGGTCTGTAAATAATCGAGTCTGGACCAGACAATCCGGTGATCAACAGCATGACCATTGATCTGCGCAATTGGGAACCGATGACACATGTGTCAACCAAGTCAGCGAGCCTGACCACCCGATCCCGTTAGTCACCTTTACGACAAGCATAGTAAGCCTTTTATGACAAGAATGGGTTGCTGAAGACCTATTCTACCCCGGATCTTCACGGGTCGATTTTAATCTTAAGACAATTTTAACATACTTTACAAGTGAACTGATTTCTCATGCAAAACCAGGTCTAATAATTTTCTAACGCTATTATCCACTAAGTACTACAAAGATTTATGAATAATCCTTCAACAAGATTGCATGTGGCATAGTCAAAACAAAATGTAATTCAAATGATTAGTTCGATGACTGTCTCAGGAGTGATGGGCCGTTCGTGGCATACGCCATGACAAACTATATTCGAAAGTAAATATCACTTCGTGAGAAAAAGGATATTTATTGGAAAGCTGAATGTGTTTCCTAAAATGGTTAATAATTTATTAACGGGTTGTCTTTATTCCCCGTCACAAACGAGTATATGTTAAGAAACAGTTCTAATCTATAAAGTATGAAATGGAAAACAAGTAGTTCCTCAAAATCTTTTGTCCTGGTTACAATAAGTATTTATAATTCCCTCCCTGAAGATTAGGTCAATGTTGCTTTACTGGGTGAATTCAAAAAGAAAATGGTAAGAATCAAATATATACTCTCCCCAAAAAAGAAACGCATCATGAAAATAGCAATTTCATGTAGCAATAAATTAAAACGTGATTCATTTTACAAAAGGTTTTGCTCTGTTTATGAGTCCTGTGGTGTTTATGTTTTGAAAAATCACAACAAAACGCACCATCCGTAAAGTATTAAACGTATTTAACAGCATGATTTTCAATTTCGGCGTGTAGTGTCACAGAATACACAATTCACATGTAATGCACTTGAAAGTTGGGGATCTGATAGTCTCAATGATGGGTATAAAAGGTTGATCGCTGTCTGTCGATTATTCACTGTATTTGGAATATTGTTGACGAACGCAAAATGCCATGTCTAAGTGAAGCCAACCGTCATATCGCCATTGGTTTGCTTGAAGCTGGCCAGTCTCAACGTGCAGTTGCCCGACGCATGAATGTTCACCAAAGCACCATTTCATGGCTCTGGGAGAGATATCGCCGGCAGAATGCATTAGCAGATGCCCCTCGTAGTGAGCGACCTCGAGCGACCACTGCGGCGCAGGATCGCTACATCCGGGTACATCACCTGCGTCATCGAACAGCTACGGCGACCAGTACTGCTCGACAAATACCCGGATTGAGGAGGCTTTCTGCACAGACCGTCAGGAACAGGTTGAGAGAGGCTGGTTTACGTGCCAGAAGACCTTATTGTGGCCCTGTGCTTCGACAACAACATCGTCGACATCGAGTTCAATGGTGCACCAACGTTCAGGCCTGGAACCTACCGAATTGGCGTAGAATCTGGTTCAGTGATGAATCACGATTTCTATTGGAACGACGCGATTGAAGAATGCGGGTGTACAGACGTCGACGTGAACGTTTCGCCGACGCTTGCGTTCCCCAGGTGGACAGATTCGGCCGGGAAAGCAGAGTTATGATGTGGGGAGCGATCACCTGCCGTAGGAGAAGTGATTTGGTGATGATCCAAGGCAACCTGACAGCTCAACGGTACTGTGACGAAATCCTACGCCCACACCTCCTTCCAATCATTGATCGCCAGAGGGAGTTGTTTCAACAGGACAATGCCAGGCCCACACATCACGTCACACTAGAGACTTCCTCCAGAACCACAACATCAATGTGCTCCCCTGGCCCTCAAGATCACCGGACTTAAACCCGATCGAACATCTGTGGGATGCCCTGGACAGACGGGTGCGACGCCGTAACCCTCAGCCCAAGACACTTCAGCAACTCGCACAGGCACTACAGGCAGAGTGGGCTGCGATTGGGCAACACGAGATTCTGAGACTTATTCGTTCGATGCCGAGGCGATGCCGTGCAGTTCTGGATGCCCACGGTGGTCACACGAGGTATTGACTTCAGCGCCACCACAAGTCGCCATGTGAGACTCAAACTGACTTTCCTCGAGTTGGTGCCAAAGACGGATAAGTCTGCATTCCCAGTGTGCAATTTCGCTATATTTCATTGACTCATAAAGCCTACAAGATGTTTCAAAATAAACATAACAATACAGTTGAAATTCTATATGCGTTTCTTTTTGGGAGAGTATATATTGATTTTAACTACAGATAGATATTCTGCCAAATTTGTCCATTTGGCTTGGGTGTTGTGATGTAAACCCTTGGAGTAGTTACTCTTTGGAGATAAACGTACGTTGTTTCAATCGAAAGTTATATTTCAGAAGTTCGCAACAAAACAGAAAATGACTTTGATAAAACGATCATCATTGGTTGAGTAAGTCAGAGACATTTTTATGCTTTTGGAACTGTCAAAAGTAAACATTTAAATCTTGATTGAGCAAGGAGATAATATTACGGAAAGGAATCCTCAGCTGTTGTTGACCTGTCAACACACACACACCAGACCACACCAGATCTCACCACTCCAATTCAATCAAACTGAGCCCACTCATCCTCTCTTAACCTATTCCACCTATACTTTTATCTTTAACGATGCCCTTAATACAATGACACTTGTTATATATGAGCTAAGAGTAAGGTTTGAACATACCCCGTGTCCATACAAGATACTGCATGTTGTTCAGGGTGCTCGTCAAGACACCATCCAGGTACACTTCAGTGGAGAGATGACATTTCATGGTGCTACCATCATAGACGACAGAGGAACAGTTCCGTTGATGATAACATCTAGATGCACAGTCTCCTCTTGACGAGACGGGGACACCGGGTGGTAGGGAGGCCAGTTGCATCCCATGCAGCACAAGAACCATCGCTAAATCCATGATCAAACTGTTATCCTCACGACCCAAAGCGTTATGCAGATTCTATTAGTATAGTTGTCCTTTATATGAGCAGTGTCAAGGATGTAGACACGTGACAGTCACATGACACTTGACGTCATGGAATTATTATAAAGGAACAATGAATAGAAATGATCAATTGATCACCTAGTAATGCCAACAAGAGGACATCTGATGGAGACCTTGAATAATTCATAACATCGCTAGGAATGCCTCACTTTGCTAATTAGGGTATGCTGGCGTGTCTACTCACACGGAATTGTGATGTTTTTCATTATTTTTCAAATTTGCCTCCACAGGAATCATCTATCTTTAAATGATTCCAATCATCTCAGATATCTGGAGGACTAGGCCCCAACAATTATCTAAAGTGGCATCCGCAGTATATATTCCACTTTTGTAAATGAAGATACTTCTGTGGAACTCTTTACATTATTTCGAGTTGGAAGGGGCTCGCTAGCCACTACCATATTTTAACCCATCGTTGTTCGATTCTAGTCATAAGTTGCCCTTGAATATGTTAACTATACACCTAATCGTATTTGTATGTACCCGACTATGATACTGTCTTCTTTAGATATGTGTTCCATGCCCTGTACCTAGTCAAAACAGCTGTGACATTTGTCCATGACAGAGCAACAATGACTAGTTTGCTTCAAGCTGAAAAAAATTAGTTGATGAAATTATCCAATGGGTGTTTTGAAAATCCACAGATTGCTCTATAATTGATCTCAAATGACATCAAAATAACATTTGACCTATTTCTATTTTTTTCATTGGAAACGGAACTGCAAAATACGCATGATTATATAAAATTAACTTTATGATGTCGGTACACAGAACTCATAGAACCAATGAAAAGTTAAAAAAAACTAACAAAACATTTTATTCAAAGCAAAGAGTTTTATGGAATAAAACATCTCAGTACAAATAACAAGCAACAGCAATAGAAACAGCTATGTAGATTTTTTAGTGCACTCATATGTATTCAGAATATTGTCAGTCGTGTCCCAGTTCTTGGTTCCAGATTAGTGTTACAATCCGGAATGATTTCGCCTTTCCAAATACGTATCAGGAATGCAAAAGGCACCGAATCACCCTGTTATCGCTACGGACAGTCTTTGAGAAACCTGGTTAGCGACCTGTGATGCCGAATAACCCACCACCCTGTCATGCCATAAACATGCAAAGGTGTACATGTAGGTCTGTGCTCATTGCTACAGACCGTTTGATTTCATCTGAGATCGATGAATAGCTCACTTACAGAAAATCTAATAATTGCAACAAAACCAAATTTTGCACAGTCACATGAAATCGACACACCAACTCTGAGGATTTGTCTAATAATTTTGGACACCCGAATAAAAAATTGTTTAACAAACGATCATTATTTTGTTGTCACTGTTCGCTATTTATCTTACGAGGAGGACCATTTGCTGGTAGAACAGCCAGGTGTGCGAGTTGCACGTATGAAATTGAAATTTCACTACACACGCTTAATGATTACCTGGCTGTGATATTCTGGATGTAAATACTTTTGTTAAGATCTGGACTGATGGCTGGACTGATGACACTTCCATCTGTCCATGTCCACTTTCAATGAGATCATCTTGAAAACCACCCAGCAAGATATGGGTAGCTTTGAACACAAAATAGATAGCGCTGCATGTGACTGGAATGAAACTAGTTAAGAAGAGTGAGTGAGTGAATGAATTTAGGTTTACGCCGCACTCAGCAATATTCCAGCTATATGGCGGCGGTCTGTAAAGAATCGAGTCTGGACCAGACAATCCAGTGATCAACAGCACGAGCATCGATCTGCGCAATTGGGAACCGATGACATGTGTCAACCAAGTCAGCGAGCCTGACCACCCGATCCCTCTAGTCGCCTCTTACGACAAGAATGGGCTGCTGAAGATCAATATTTTACCCCGGACCTTCACAGGTAACATCACCTAGAATGGAACTGGCAATTAGGCGCCACACTCAACAACACTGCAGCGATATGACAGCGTTCTCTAAATAATTTCTTAATAAACAAGAAGTCGGATAGTTGATACTGTATGCAACGACGTTGGGTTATGGTGACCCACATTTAACGAAATCACCTGACACTTAATAAAAGTACATATTCGAATATAATCATTGCTTATACGAGGGCAACGGATGACACAAGCTCAAACAACTGGACTAAAACTAATAAAAAAGTAAATTAAAAATGCAGCAGAAGAATTAGTGTTAATATTCCTTATTATTCCCAAGATGCACCTTGGGAGAACTAGAGAGGAATATTTGCAGCTCCACTGTTGCTAAAAACCTTTAGTTTGGCTTTAGTTCTCCTGTACATTTTACTAACGTATAGAAATCTGATATTGATTAACATCAATGGAAGATTGGTGATTCATCAAAAGTCAAATTGAAATACTAGGAAATGAGTTATTAATAAGGGATAGGCATTCTTTAAAACATTACCACACGCGTAAGCAGTTAAGTATTGCCGGCTAAAGAACGTAACGTAAAGAAAGGATGCGGTTTTTTCCTCTAAGTCAGGGGCGGTGGGGTAGCCTAGTGGACAAAGTGTCCGCCCGTCACACCGAAGACCCGGGTTCGAGAGTGCTCTTCACAGATGAAAGTCGGTTAGAAACAATGGCAGAGCTCGAGTTTTATTTATGTAGGAGCGCGACTGGCGCCAAACTGCGATCAAGAATTTCATCCGTTCAATGGAGAAGGCGTCATGGTACGGGCGGCGAAACGAAACATGTCACCATCCGAGGAAATCTGAATACCCAGCGATACAGGGATGGAGTGTTTGGAACTTATGTGGTGCTCTTTATTTATTTTAACAGCCAATAAGAGTAATTTTGTAGCTCGACAAGCGCAAAGCCTAACACCGCCATAATTACCTGCACAACAACGTCAACGTCAACACTGCGTTTCCAAACATGAACCGCATGGAACAACTCTGGGATCATCTTGAGCGTAAGCTGAAATAGCTTATTACCACCTCCAGCGAATTTGAACAGACTTTTTGTCTCTTGACTCTTTCTTAATGAATTGAGGGCAAATACAAGACCAGGATTATAATGGATTTTCAGTCAAATTATTGGAAAATGATTTCTGTTTGTAAAATAATTACCGTAAATATCATATACGTCTTGGTTTCTATTTTCTAGTCAGCTGAAGTCGGTGATAACTCTGTAGATTATAGAGAACCTTGTAAATCAGCCAAAGTTAGGAACGCTGGGGATATATTGTTAGAACTTTGTTATTAATATTTACCATACATTTTTCCTTCTGAAAGGATTCACGCCTTTACGGTTCTAAAAGTTTTGCGGAGTTGCTGCGTAGTTTCAGTGAGGAAGTCGATTGTTTGCCCGCATTCATTAAACTATAATATGTCAGCGTACTCCAACACACTTCATAAACTACACATTAACCTCGCTAACACACAATGTTGTAGAAGACCGAGGAGATCTTGAGCTAAAATAACGGTAACTGTGATATGAAAGCATCCCAAAGGGGCCTACTTGAATCTCATGAAGTCATGAATACTCCCGGTGTACAAGAACATCCACCTTACTATTTATGAGTGTTTTTATATATTAACTCGACTGGAAGAATGGAACAAAAGACTCTACAGACATCTCTAGAATAGAGGTTGTTTAACGAAGGGTGACATGTAAATATGCAGGGTTCGGTGAGAAACATCAGCTGCGTAGGGTGGGGGTGGGAGACATGTGACTGTGTAGGGTGGGGGTGGGGAGACATGTGACTGTGTAGGGTGAGGGTGGGAGACGTGTGACTGTGTAGGGTGGGGGTGGGAGACATGTGACTGTGTAGGGTGGGGGTGGGAGACATGTGACTGTGTAGGGTGTAGGTGGGAGACATGTGACTGTGTAGGGTGAGGGTGGGAGACGTGTGACTGTGTAGGGTGAGGGTGGGAGACATGTGACTGTGTAGGGTCGCTGATGGGAAACATGTGATTGTGTAGGGTGTAGTGGGAGACATGTGACTGTGTTGGGTGGAGTGGGAGACTTGTGACTGTGTAGGGTGGGGGTGGGAGACATGTGACTGTGTAGGGTGAGGGTGGGAGACAAGTGACTATGTAGGGTGGGGGTGGCAGACATTTGACTGTGTAGGGTGGGGATGGGAGACATGTGATTGTGTGGAGTGTAGTGGGAGACATTTGACTGTGTAGGGTGAGGGTGGGAGACATGTGACTGTGTAGGGTCGGGATGGGAGACACGTGACTGTATAGGGTGACGATGGGAGACATGTGACTGCTAGGGTCAGGATGGGAGACACGTGACTGTATAGGGTGACGATGGCAGACATGTGACTGTGTAGGGTGGAGGTGGGAGACGTGTGACTGTGTAGGGTGGAAAGGAGGAGACATGTGACTGTGTAGGGTGGGGTGGGAGACATGTGACTGCTGTAGGGTGGAGTGGGAGACATGTGACTATGTAGGGTGAGGGTGGGAGACATGTGACTGTGTAAGGTGGGTGGATGGGGAAACATGTGACTGTGTAGGGTGGAGGTGGGAGACGTGTGACTGTGTAGGGTGGAGTGGTAGACATGTGACTGAAGGGTGGAGTGGGAGACATGTGATTGTGTAGGGTGGAGTGGGGAAACATGTGACTGTGTATGGTGGGGGTGAGGGTGGGAGACATGTGACTGCTGGGTGGGGGTGGCAGACATTTGCCTGTGTATGGGTGGAGGATGGGAGACATGTGATTGTACAGGGGTGGAATGGGAGACATGTGACTGCTAGGTCAGGATGGGAAACATGTGACTGTGTGGGTGGAGGGAGGAGACATGTGACTGTGTAGGGTGGAGTGGGACACATGTGACTGTGCAGGGCTGGGGGAGAGGAGACATGTGACTGTGTAGGGGGTGAGGGAGGGAGACTTTGTGACTGTGTAGGGTCATGATGGTAAACATGTGACTGTGTAGGGTGGGGGTGGGAGACATGTGACAGTGCTGCTGGGTGAGAGTGGGAGGAGACATGTGACTGTGTGGGTGGGGGGTGGCAGACATTTGACTGTATGGTGGGGAGGAGGAGACATGTGACTGTGTAGGGTGAAGTGAGACATGTGACTCTTTGGGCGTGAGGGTGGGAGACATGTTACTGTGTAGGGTCAGGTAGGGAGACATGTGACTGTATATAGGGTGACGATGGGAGACATGTGACTGCTGTAGGTTGGGGTGGGAGACATGTGACTGTCTGGGTGGAGTGGGAGACATTTTACGTTTTAGGTTGAGTGTGGGAGATATGTGACTGTATGGGAGTGGAGGTAGGGAGACATGTGCCTGAATAGGGTGGTAAAAGGAGACATGTGACTGTTTAGAGGTGGGGAATTGGGAGACATGTGACTATGGGTGGGAGGTGGGGGACATGTGACTGTTTAGGGTCAGGAGGAGGAGACATGTGACTGTGTAGAGAGGAGTGGGACACATGTGATAGTGTAAGATAAGTTTATAGTTTGCTGACATATGCAAGATTTTATAATCGCTTCAATCGTCTGTATTTCCTCAGACGTGAAAGGGCGCATCTCTTTATTTCCCATAACTGACAATATGTAAAATATAGTAGATCTAGGTACAGGTTCACATATGTCGTACCAGTTCCAATCACGCGCCGAATTACCACTTGCTGTTGCGTAACGCCGGACTCAGCAACTATCAAACTTCCTTCCCTTACAGTGGTCAGTGGATATTCAGATCTGGAACAAAACACATCAGTCAATGACATAACCATGCATCACACAGCTCATATCCAGTCACATGCAAACGGTAATGATGATGTTAAAGGGATTCACCCATTTTGTACACATGTACTAGGGAGGCGGAGGTGGGGTGAAGGTGTGAGTGAGTGGTAAGCAATTTTGTACATAGAAATATTAAATAATTATGCTTAAATATTATGGGAAGGGAGGGTCATTGATTTTGTACATGGCATACAGGGCAGGGTCACTTACTCTGTACATAAATATTAGTGGGGGGTCATTCCATTGCACATGCTTCTCCATGAAAATGATCATCACAGCCCTGATAACACCTTTATCAGTTGTGAAGATCCGGGTTAGTACTTTCCTTCAGCAACCCATGCTTCTCATAAGACCCGACTAGCGGGATCAGGTGGTTATGCTTACGCTTACTTGGTTGATCCATGCCATTGTATCCCGACAGTGATGTTATTGTATCCAAACCTTAACCAATTATTATATATTTATTATTATCATAGTATATTTATATAGCGCACATATCCAATCACGCGCAACTGGTGCATGCTCAAGGCGCTGGTATTTTCCCCCTCGATCGTTGGATGTCAATCTCAACGGCACATCTTGTCATTATCGATCTCAACTCCTGGGGGAGAGTATGTGTCAATTTTATTATACCCTTATCAGTTGTGAAGATCCGGGTTAGTACTTTCCTTCAGCAACCCATGCTTGTCATAAGACCCGACTTAACGGGATCAGGTGATCAGGTTTGGTTGATATGTCATCGTATCCTGGAGTGTGTCGATGAATGGGTGTCATTCATCGGATTGTCCAATCGAATATGTACATATTGCTGCAATTTCTTTGATCATAACTGAGCGCGGTGTTAAACAGCATACAGACATTAAAATAATTGAACTCCAATAATAATAATAATAATGGTATCAAACATGTCTGTCGATTCTTCCCAGAATATCGTGACCTCTCGAAAATATGGTTCCTTTCACCACATTCTCATGTTCAGTTCCACAGCTACATGTGATATCAAGTCACTCCCTTTCTCAATCAGTCTGGTGCCTTTCATCCAATCACAATTTACTCTGGGAAAATACCCAGATATGATAATGTTTGAAATTCGTGACTCTACCCCAACTACTGGGACAAGCTTTTGTTTGTTCCATCCATTTCTCTCATCAATCTGATATTGAGGAAAAGTCCCAAAGACGTTGCCCTGGCGGCTTGATGTGCTCAACCAAACATGTAGACTAATTATTTAGAAACTGGTCTCCTGTCTACTGAAGTTTCCATGTGGCTCTTATCGTAACGTTTTCGATGAACGGAACCAGTCTAATGTTTATTTTTTCTGCTTGCGGAAATAGCCAAACGTAATTTTTTTGTGTTAAGTTAATGAGTATGGAATTATTTATTTCCCGTGAGGTTTTGACGGACACGAACTGTACAAGATATTACACTTACATCCGAAATCGTGACGTCAAAGATCTAGACCTCTTCCATCAAAAACTGAATCGGTCACATTAACCCGTGCAACTGCCTCCCTTGTCGTTACTCGCAGCTGCACATATCAGTCATGTGATCTGGTCACAGATGTATAGGCTAGACGGAGCCCAGTCGGGGTTACTGGCATGGCCGATTTGCCATGACCCGTCGTAGCTGACCAAGAAAGACATAACAGTTCAGTTACATTTCCGGTTGATGTTCGCTCAGGGCCGTCTCGATTTTTTTCAGAGAAGAGTTTCCCCCTTTGTTTTTCCGTATTCCTGTGATCGCAGGTTCAAGTGAGTTAGTGAGTTTAGTTTTATGCCGCACTCAACAATATTCCAGCTATATTGCGGCGATCTGTAAATATTCGAGTCTGGACCAGACAATCCAGTGATCAACAACATGAGCACCGATCTGCACAATTGGGAACCGATGACATGAGTCAACCAAGCCAGCGAGCCTGACAACCCGATCCTGTTAGTCGCCTCTTACGACAAGCTTGGGATACTGAAGACCAATTCTAACCCGGACCTTCGTGGGTCTCGCAGGTTCGAATTACAGATTCGCTCTGATTGTGATTCCTAGTTTTTCATCACTATACAGTGTTCGTGTATTCCACTGAAGGAAACCCTCCTTATCCTGCATCACATTTGACCATAGTATAGTCTCTTATTTAGCTGGCACGCTCTATGAATACTTGTTTTACAAAGCCAACTCATTATCTTGTAGGGGTGGGTATTGCAGAACATTTTCATATTGCGATATATTGCGATGCGAAAGCATATATTGCGATATGTATTGCAATATATTGCAAGAAGTAAATACTTGATTTATAAAGCCAAAACACAACAAAATCACTATTCTTGATTAAGCTTCAATAAAACTTTAAATTTACTTTACCATGGCCTATTTTACATACCGCGTTACTCTTATCAATAGTTCCATCTACAGTGAACTTTTTCAACCCAAAATGCTGCCATAAGTACTGAAGCTTTGCCCTGGTATTTGGCACCACAATAAATATTGTTCGTTGTTGGGGGTCGAGATTTTACAACAAACGCATGACTTCCTGTGTGAAAAACGGACATATCCGAAGATTTCCGAGTGTTACGAAGTTTTCCGAATGCATGTCAAAATACCGGTTTTCGATCAACGTATTGTTTTGATGTCTGAACCGAACTGTTATATACCGGTAAACCGGTTATATTGCGCAGCCCCCTTGGTCATTATCTTGGTCATTGGACCAGTTTCTTTCTCCCTGTGTACCTGTCGTCGTCATGACCGAAGTTTCTTTCTCCCGTAGTACAACTGGGAATGCAGCTTTGGGTACTTTCGTCTGCATGGACGAAAGTTCTTTCTCCCAGTAGCTCACCTGGGAAAGCAGCATTGCTCCCTGAAGTTCAACTGAGATTATGTAAAAGGGTCTCGAGTGAATTCGTTGAGGTTCCTGGGACCGTGTGCATATGTTGTGGCTGCTGGGAGAACGTGATTCCGTTGTGGTTGCTGAAGTTGCAGGGACCGTGTGGTCTCACTGAAGTTGCAGGGTGAATTCGTGGTGTTGCTGGGATCGTGTGGTCTCACTGAAGTTGCAGGGGTGAATTCGTGGTGTTGCTGGGATCGTGTGGTGAATTGCAGGTGAATCTGTGGTGTTGCTGGGATCGTGTGAATTCGTAGGGGCTGCAGGGACAGTGTGATTTCGTTGAGGTCAGTTGCAGCTACCGGGTGAATTCGTTTCGGTTGCTGAGACCATGTGAATTCCTTGAGGTTACAGGGACCGTGTGAATTCAGGCTGCTGCGGCGATGGGATCGGTGCCTTGGTTTGGGGTTGTTGTGGTTGCTTGAACCGGTGCTGCCGTTGGGGTTGTTGTGGTTGCTTGAACCGGTGCTGCCGTTGGGGTTGTTGTGGTTGCTTGAACCGGTGCTGCCGTTGGGGTTGGTGTGGTTGCTTGGCCGGTTGCGTGCCGCTTGGGGTTGGTGTGGTTGCTTGAGCCGGTGCTGCCGTTTGTGGTTGTCGTTGGTTGCTTGAACCGGTGCTGCCGTTGGGGTTGTTGTGGTTGCTTGAACCGGTGCTGCCGTTGGGGTTGTCGTGGTTGCTTGAGCCGGTGCTGCCGTTGGGGTTGTTGTGGTTGCTTGAACCGGTGCTGCCGTTGGGGTTGTTGTGGTTGCTTGAACCGGTGCTGCCGTTGGGGTTGTTGTGGTTGCTTGAACCGGTGCTGCCGTTGGGGTTGTTGTGGCTGCTTGAACCGGTGCTGCCGTTGGGGTTGTTGTGGTTGCTTGAGCCGGTGCTGCCGTTGGGGTTGTTGTGGTTGCTTGAGCCGGTGCTGCCGTTGGGATTGTCAGTTGAGATTTGACTGTGGTCATTGCGGGTGTTGAAGAAGCTGACGTTACTGGAATAGACGGCCTGTGTCAGTACTGAGTTTGCCGCTTTTCACACATCGTGTGTCACCGAACGAAACATGTCGGGGTTTGTTGATGGAGTGGATGGGCAGGTGGATGGAGAATAACTCTGTATATTTTTCTGCACGTCTTGTGCTTTTATTTGGAAGGTGAAAACACTGTTTAATGATCATAAAACTGTATCCCATCAACCATCTCATACTCTTCTGCTGTCTCCCGTCCTTCTATCACTACTGCAACTATCTCGTGTGAGACCGATCTGACATGGGTCACATCTTCTCAGCCTATCTCAGCCACTTTGTTTTAGTTCATCACGTTTAGTTCATTACATGACGAAGCATATAAGCTAGAATTGCAGCATCGTCAGTGACGTGCTGTGTGGCACATATGCGTCATCATATTTAAATATATTATCACGTTATCCCCGAAAATTCTCTTTGGATGTTTAGATGTAACGAAAAGCTTTAACATGAACAATATTCTGAATCTGTAAACATTTTGATCATGATGTAAGCACCAGCGTATAATGATAGAGAATATTGTATATCTCTCCGAACGCAAGGTTTAAACCGCTTTTAACAGTATTCAGTATATCTGAGTGTCATCTTCAAGTGACTGGAAACTCGAACTAAGGCGTGTCTCCGAAAGTCGATTTTATTGACCTCTACGTAAGAAAAAAATACTTCTCTTAAAGGACGAACCGAAACGTTATTTTGTTAGCATGTCTAGCGAAAAAATCAACGTTTTTGGGAAAACCGGAGGCTAATGTATTTTTCTCCAGTATTCTTGAAATATGTTTTTCTTCAAAATGAATTCCAGAAATTCCCAACCACCCAAGCCCGCCGCTTCCAACCAAACACATGATGTGCTGCTAACGTGTCAACAGACCTATTTTAACCATAAATAGTTCTGAAGATACACTCATTTGTCTTGTGTTTCACATGGCATTTAGCCTACCAGATACACATATACAATTTCTATCTCCCCATGTCTTTACAATATATAGATCTAGTATTCCGATTAATTACACAAACTAAATAGGTTCCTCCAATGACAGATGTTCGTTGTATTCCTATATTCACCATGGTGTAGGAGAGTGTTATAACGCCAAACCAATCACATAGATGTGGTATCACCATTCTGCTAGTATGAAAATGAGACCATGTGGCAGGAGTGAGACAGTGAGATGGGTTTTACGCCGCTTTTAGCAATATTCCAGCAATATCACGGAATATCACCAGAAATGGACTTTACACATTGTACCCATGTCGGGAATCGAGCCCGGGCCTTTGGTGTGACGAGCGAACGCTTTAACCCCTAGGCTACCCCACCGCCCCCTACATGGCAGGAACTGCTGTTATTCGACATCTCCTTGCATAAGAAGCATCGAACCTAAATGCGTTTAAGGGTGATTGCATAGGCAAGTGGTTTAAATGTTTGCTTATCACGCCGAAGACCTGGGTTCGACTCTTATCATGGGCACAGTGTATGAAACCCTTATTTGGCGTCATCCGCCGTGATTGGGATATTTTGAGTCTAGATAATTTGAGATAGTCAAGTCAAGTCAAGTATTTTATAGAGAAAAGTATTTCTCTAATATATGAAGCATATGTCTTGTATCCACAGTTATCGTAATACATTTGCATTTTGTACATTTTCAAAGGAGTTCTATCTTCATGCATATTAATAAACTTTTAACCAATATTTTAAAGTTTTAGACAATGCGTTTATAAAGAGGGATATCTTCCACACTGGCCATATACAATAGCAATAGGTGTATGAGGGCTGACATTCAAGAAACGTTTGCAAGCTGTTAGATGAAACTTTTCTATTTTATAAAATTTATACATTCCCCAGATTTCTGCCCATACAGTAATATCGGCTGTATCTGCGCATCAAATATCTTAAACTACATGCTGGGATCTATTCTTCCAATTCCATTTGAATTACTTATTACTTCCAATAAAGCCCTCTTACCCCTCAGTGCTGAATCATTGATGCAATTTTTCATCTTAAATGTTGACGAAAATATAACTTCCAAATATTTATAAATATTTAATGATGTTATTGGCTTGCCATTTAAAAAACACTTTTCATTTTTGCTAAGCGCCCTCCCCTTATATAAACAACAATATTTTTTACAAGATTGTAAATACCATTTTTTTCGGATAAAGGAAAGGTTTTAAAGGGTGTATCCCTCAGAAGCACGAAATGCAATAACATGGCTGTTCTCAAATGCATCGACCCGATTAATGGGGTATCACTGTCACTGTATTTCTTTATCTCTCTCTCCCTCTGTCTAATTATTGTCCCTACCCTCTATCTCCCATTCTCTCTTCATGCCCGACCCCATCTCTCACCCCACCCCCCCCCCTTGCTAAACAATTGAATGTTACTAAAGATCATGTCGTAAGGGCAACTAACGGGATCGGGTGGTCAGGCTCACTCACTTTGTTGACACATATCATCGTATCTCAATTGCTCATTATGTCAATCACTGGTTTGTCTGGTCCAGACTCGATTATTTACAGATCGCCGCAAAATAGCTAGTGTATTGCTGCGTGCAAATACTATAGATCAACTATTGATATTTTTTCTAGCATTAATATCATTCAGTAAAAGATTCCTTTGTGTATACCTAATGTGATATTTCTGGAATATCCCTGAAAAGCGGCGTAAAACCATATTCACTTACGTACATGTAGATTCCAGGCGTGAGCAGCGGCTTAAGCTATAACAGCCATGAAATGTCCATGATGGAATTCGAACACCGTTAGTTGTGTTCAGCGGTAACACCCTGTAAGAAACTACAACGTAACGAATGGTGTTCATGCAAAATTTCTATTAAGCAGTTTGACAGTATCATGAAGCCGAATACTGATCCGATCTTGTTAGTCGCCTCTTATGACAAGCATGGGTTCTAACCGGATCTGGGGCGGTGGGGTAGCCTAGTGGTTAAAGTGTTGGCTCGTCACGCCGAAGACCCAGGTTCGAATCCCCACATGGGTACAATGTGTGAAGCCCATTTCTTGTGTCCCCCGCCGTGATGTGTCTGGAATATTGCTAAAAGCGGCGTAAAACCAAACTCAGTCAGTCAGTCTAACTGGATCTTCACGGGTAATCAAAATTGTTACGCCAAACGGAATCTGTTCCAATATAACCTCAGTGTTTCTAAAAGGCTTGTTTAGGTAAAATATAATCATGGATTCTAACTACAACGGGGCGGCTATTTTATCGTCCAATGGGTCATTTCTCGTTTGTGTGACGAGACACTAGAGACTCGAGGCTCTAGCGATTGTCAACAAGTGGTAACGAGGCTCTAACGAGTTGTTTGATTAAGGACTAAACCGGATGTAGGGCCCGGAAAAGACAGGCGATTGTAAACGCACGTGCCTGATTAGCACGTGCCGACCGGGACATAAAGACGACATTATACGCCGCCTTCTGAACCGATGGCCAATCACGACAAGCCACCTCAATGAACTAATGTCCAGGAAGATTGTCCAGCGTAAGCAGAGGTGGGAATTTACCATAGCCACTGGCATATTCCATTAGGACCTCGGCATGCAATCACAGGAATTCATATTGGAAATATGTTTGTGCAGGTGACGATCACATGACACAACCCACCCGTCTTGAACGTAATATGACTGTTGAAAGCGTTCTCATTGTCTCTTGTTATAGGGACTACATTGTGTTTGCGGCGGGATCTGGTGTCACACCGTCAGTTAATCATGTAATATCACTACTCTTGTGGTGAACCCTCCAAGATCCGAGTTAGGATTGGTCTTCAGTAACCCATGCTTGTCGTAAAAGGCTACTAACAGGATCGGTAGTCAGGCTCCCTGACTTGGTTGACACATGAGTGATGTGTGAGTCATCGGTTCCCAATCGCGTAGATCAATGCTCATGCTGTTGATCACTGGATTGTCTGGTCCAGACTCGATTATTTACAGACGGCCGTCATGTAGCTGGAATATTGATGTGTTCGGCGTTAAACAACAAACAAACAACACTATTGCTGCCTTTCAGTATTCAATTTGTACAGGCAGCGATAGCACAATTGAAGAGTACGAAAAACACACAATTCTCAGCCGCAGCGAGTTGGATTTCTATAAACCGGTTATATCAGGGCGTGTAAAGTGGATGTGGGGAGAAAGCCATGAGTGATGTGTGTCTTGGACGTTTACCACTTTAATGATACCCACGAATATGGTGCTTAAGAACCTAGAAAGATAATCGGAAACGAACCCCGATTCGGATTTAGAGTCATAGGGTTCTCCAACAATCCTAGGTTTCTAGTGCACCCAAGGGATGCAGCCAAGTGAATGTGCTGGGGACCAAGATTCTTATCTCATATGTTCATGAAATCTGTTCATGAATCACAGTTCCGAACTTAGAAATCTGCAATGCTAAACGCTGCTTCAATATATTTTTTAATAATGAGTGAGTATGGTTTTACGCCACCTTTAGCAATATTCCAGCAATACCACGATGGAGGATACCAGAAATGGGCTTCAAACAATGTTCCATAGGGGAATCGAACCCGGGTCTTCGGCATGACGAAGGATTGCTTTAACAAGGCCACTCCACCGCCCCACTAAAACAGAGTCAATCCATCGAACCTAACGAACGTCCTTTACTACTGCAATACCGGTAATTGTATTTAAGATATGCAGGAATCCCATGTTAAGCTCAGCTAACAGACAGAGTGGTCCTGTTTTATGCACGTTATGCTCCCTGAGGCTTTCACAGATGCCCTTGGCTCGTGTTTGGATAGGTATTTTATCAAATTACTTAATCCTAAAATACAAAATCAAATTGAGACATTGTCCTGTGATGTCTAACAATTGAGTTAAAACCTGCGTAAAACAATTTTCGAGCGCCATTTTTTGTAATGTTGGTTGCGTTGAAGACACAAGGAGACAGTATCGGTCTAGACGTGTAAGCCTGAGCCCTGGCCCTTTTGTTAGAATATTCATTGATGAACTGATAATCCGCCAATACCAGACTCTGGCTAATCCGAATATTTGTTAACATCGCACTATATAAACTTTGATAAATAATATTTCCTTTAACCATATCTCCGTTTTGTTTATCTCCTAAATATCTTACTAATCGTTACTATGTGTAAACAGGACATGTTTGTCACTTACACGCAGACATAAAGATTAACAATGTAGCATTTGAATGACAGATCAAACGTGAGCTAAAATACAAATACTTATTTACTCAAAACTGCAACTAAATACAAACTAAACAATTCCTCATTTGAGGAATTACCAAGTTATAGTTCGTTAACCAATCACCGGAACCAAGAAATACGTCTCAAAGTCCACTGAGGATCATCATTACTCTTAAAAAGGATGTATTTGAAAGTTATATCTATGACGATTATTGGCAAGCCTTGCCACTCCAGATAAAACGACATTTTCATTTTGACACGTTCCCTACGTTAGTACATAACCTTGTCAAAGTAACTCTATAGTAGCCATATTGATCTCAGAAGGACTGGGGGGCATGACTTGGAGCTTTGGTTCAGTCATAAAGCTAGCCAATGTCCCATCTCTTCATCAATGAGTGATAAGTTCGATACAGCCCTTCCAAATGACCCAAAGCATCCCATTTGACGGTATTTATTCCAAAGCACGTTCCCAGGGGGAAGGCGACATCTAATGTTCGAATTAGTTTACAGGAAAACCGTATTTGAACTTCAACCATCCCAGTCATGCGCTCTGATGGATTTTGACAGCTTTACCAAATCCGGGCATTGACAAGATGGCCTCCTGTTGTCCGAACCTGGCTGAGATCGCCTAAGTATTCTACTTCCGTCGAGGTTGTCGTCGGGGGTAAATTAGATTCATTTTGTTCCGGTGAATTGAAGGCAAACCGATGTAGTGAGGAGGAATTGATTTAAAGCTTAAATGCATCAGGTCCGCTAATGGCGTTGGTGATATCACAAGTTCTGAGAAGAATATTCATTGGACAGGTTCAAGCTGGAGAGGAAGCGGAATGCATGTTTCTTGATTTTCCTGATTGGGTTGGATTATTCCTGCCTGCTTGACCGATCAGCGCGAAATGATGGCAAGGACAATTTCTAAAACGTCAATGTTGGAAAAGCCGAGATAGTGACTGTATTTTAAGTAGCAGAGCAGGTCTTTGTAATGAGTCATTGATGGCAGTTGGAGATTCTTTTCTATGATTTTTTCCCCTGTTTTGTTTACTTTGGCTGAGTGGACCGCTGGTGAGCAGGTTCGTTGGCTGATGCCATCATTGGTTGTGACACTTCGCAGAATTAAATTGGTCTTCAGCAAACCATACTTGTCGTTAAAGGCGACTAACGGGATCGGGTGGTCAGGCTTGCTGACTTGGTTGACTCACATCATCGTATCCCAATTGTGTAGATCGAATTGTGTAGATGATGTTGATCATTGGATTGTCTGATCCAGACTCGAATATTACAGACAACCGCCATACAACTGGAATATTGCTGAGTGCGGCGTTAAACAACAAACCAGCCAACCAACCACTTTGTACGTTATTTATTTTACATCAGCGCAATTCATTTTGATATCTAGTGTTTGTCAACACTGTGGAACGTTGCTGTGTGTCCTTTAGTGAGAAAGGCTTATTCCCGCTCTTACGCAGTTAGTTTTCCAATAATATCACGTTGTTAGAAAAAGGTGTCACACAAGACACCTTTGCCCGTCTCGTGTTTCGTACATGACGAGCGACAGCTTGAACAAACCAATTAACCAATCCCTCCAGGAATATATCCAAGTTATTGCCAGCCCGTTCCTACTTTTCATCATCGGCAACAAAGGTCAAAACGAACAAAATAACATCTGTCGAGGGAAGTCGGTATGTTATATATTTTTATTGGAACAAAAGTCGGGCCAAACAACTTTTGTCATGTGGGCTCTCAGCAACACCTACAAAATGGCTACGCTGCCAGAACACCAAAGAAAGAGAAAACCGAACCCAGATATTGTAGACAACGCCAACGTGCTGACCATGTCAAAGTCAAGTAAATAAACTTCAACGTCAACAGAGGTGTCTACACATGCAATAAACTACAGTTATGGAGAACGCAAAGGGACCACAAATTTAAGTTAACAGCTGCAGTTTAATTATATGCATTGCGACTAATATGTACAGCAAGAGTCTCGATAAAAAAACAAAACAACATATCAGCAGATTCGTTATGAGCATGTTCCTTATAAATGTAGTTTCTGTACATTGGAGAACGGCAAGCTGCATCAACAAGTGACCAACCCGACGGCGACAACTCCATCGCAACACCCAACACACTCTGACATAGGGTCCAGTTCGATCTTCTGATGTTTATTCAGCGTCATCAAGAAAGGGTTTGAGTTACCTGCTGGTAATCACTTTCACGGGCTGACTGCACCGCCGTAATTGCTTTTCTGTCCATCAGGCAGACCAGGGACAGTAGACGAGGTAAAACAGGCTCCACTGTGATCCCACCCTACTGATAACCTTAAACTACGTAATTGCTCTAACGAATAGCTTGGAGCTTGTTTTGATGCCAGTTAAAATGACCCTATCACGTATACCGCATTATCTATAAATAAACCGTGAATTCAAAACTGTATTAGCTGAGCAAAGGCAATTGGAAAAACCTTTCGGCCATGAGGTGATTGTGTTGATATGAAAGTGTTTTACGGAGGTGATTATGATCTACGAATATGCCTCCCGGATATGGAATGTAATGTTGTTGTAGACGTTGGATGCTATGTATACAAGTTCATCACCAAATTGGTGATTGGTGTTATGCTTTTGCCTGAAACGCGTCTATATCAAACAGTTTATGTATGATTTGTGTGTGTTTAACGCTGCACTGAGAAATTGTCCAACCATATAGCGGCGGTCTGAGCATAGTCGCGTCTGGTTCCGACAATCCAGTGATTGACATCATGAGCATAAGTTTACGTACTAGTAATTGGGATATGATGGCCAACCACGTCTGAACACCCGATCTGAACATCTTCCACGACATGCATGGGTTGCTGAAGACCAATAACCAGACCTTCACATGTCTTTATGCATGAGGGGCGGTGAGGTAGCCTAGTGGTTAAAGCGTTTGCTTGTCACACCAAAGACCCGGGTTCGATTCCTTGTATGGGTACAATGTGTGAAGCCCATTTCTGATGTACACCGACATTATATTGGTGGAATATTGCTAAACGTGGCGCAAAACTATACTCACTCACTCTTTATGCAAGAACTAGGGCACGAGGGGGGCTGTCCTTCGGTCGGGTGTTAGAAACCAAAGTACCAAATCCAGCTTGTCTTGATTATGTGTCCAGGTTTGTCAGCTTCATTCCTTTATTCCAAAGTGTACTCGAAAAGCTAAACCCTCAGACCTGCATCTTGTTTGAGATTCTTTCAACACCAAACTTACGGACCATGATGCAACCGAAATACAGCAACTGTCCCGAGCAACTCACGGACTACGCCCACGACAAACATGAACCCTTCTCTTAATCTATGGAAATCTATATCTGTCAGTATATTCACAGTATTTATCAAAGTCTCAGTGTTGAAATACAATGTCATATATGTCACCGAAAGAAGCAACATCAGATTTATATCGCGAGGAATGAAATATATATTACGGAAATCAACAGGATCATTTATAGAAATCATTTTTCAAGTCGTCAGTGTAGATTCCTATTTCAATGAGTGGCTCTTTTCACAAATTCATTACCACACAAAAAGATGGAAGGAAGACGTTATGAAATATTTCATGCCCTTGTAATCAGAAACACGATCAGGTCGACAGTAGCTCATCTTCACGCGAAAATAAGGATTTCATGCTAAAAGAGTTCTGGAGAACATAAAAGGCTCCTTTGAGGATATACGATCCCAAAGTAATAGGACGTCATCTTGCCCTGTTGGATACAGAACGGATTTTGTTACATGTCCTTCATGCGTCACATGAAACAAATGAAAGTTATTTTATTTTTTACGATGAATCTTAATTTCCGCATCTCAGGTGTAAACACGTACCAGACCATGATTCATATGAAAGCTTGTTAGTGCCACATTCTGAAGAACTTCGTCTGCGTAGAATATAGTATCTTGCACGAATACGATACTTTATCTGAAAAACGTTATCGGCGTAGACTATATTATCTTCCACGAAGATAATACATAATCTACGTTAATGGCCCTTACATGCGCTTAGATAACACTGCTCACAACTATGAAAAGATGCTATCAGTATATACGAAGATGAAAGCATCTTTATGTACAATGACTTGTATCATCTAGATGTGGCGGTTATTGGTTTCCGTAGATTCACTGACAAATGAAGATTGGTAGTTTCCAGCAATATGTGGTGGCTT
This sequence comes from Haliotis rubra, assembly GCF_003918875.1. Classification (NCBI taxonomy): domain Eukaryota; kingdom Metazoa; phylum Mollusca; class Gastropoda; order Lepetellida; family Haliotidae; genus Haliotis; species Haliotis rubra. Next base: position 151,284 of record NW_025767147.1, read on the forward strand.
TAGTGAAATCAAAGAACGGTTCTTCCAGTGAGACCGGAAGCTCCGTGATCAATACTCGTGTTCCTCATTGATATTCATATTTCTGGGATGGAAGCTGTTTTTGTGTTCGACTGACAGCAACTAGTCCTGATGGGCACCTGATGGACTCATTGTTGTGCACGACTTATGCATAATGTTTTTGATTCTGATAACGTGTTATTTAACCTTTTTTATTGATTTTGATGAAGGTAATATCTGTTATCTTTGACATGTCCGTAATACGGAATATACGTCATTGCGTTAGGTGAGTGAGTGAGTATTTAAACTAGCCACAATGGCAGAATTTCCTCCACATCGGGACTAAAACAAGTAATACATAAATCATGCATTTTTAATACAAAACCTGCATCACCTGCATTGTTTTCAAATCAATATGTTAGAATTAAAGTATGACTATTCTTAACAACTGAAGAAAACGGGGTCATAGATCACAAGCAGTCAACTATAGGCCAACACACTAAGGACAGTGGGGACTAATAGTACCCCAGTGGGATTTACACCATCCCTCTAGGTACTCGTGAATATTAGACAGTTAAACCAAACAGTTAAAACTGAAAAGACTGCAATGAGTAAACCATGCAGGATGAAAAATAATTGAATGAAATGGGTCTGACGCATCCTCTCAAGGCGATTATTATTTTACGGTAATTCAAACCCCTTTGAAAATACAGCCACTCGCAATTCTGTTTTCACCTCTAAGTGGATGCTGTTTGTAAATATTTTGGAAAACTGAACAGCCGTTTTCTTGTGCACATAAAACCAAACAATATTCATACTAATAAGAGATAAAGACAACACAAAACCTTTCCGTAATCATTAAAAATCTCTTCCAAAAGCAGAATTGATTGCACAATTCGTTATCGTTTCATGAACTTTATGTAGGATACAAGATGACATAAACGTTTAAAAGACTTTCTAAAAGAAATTCAGTAAGCGGTATGTCCTTTTGGTTTGTAGCAGCACATCGTCAAATGTTTCTAATATATTTCTTATGTTATTGTAAGTGTTTACCACTTCATGCAGGAGGTTTTGGACGTTACATGACGGCGCAGGTGGACACTGTAACCTCCTTTCAGTCGCCTCCCTTGAGTTCTTTTATTGGGATCATTTAGGGGCTTTCTGTTGGCTATTCCATTCAGAACATTTGATTAATATATATTAGAATTGTCGTGACGTTGTTCCAGCAGCCACAAACCTGAGGACTTGAACAACGTTTAACTGTACGTGTGCATCACAATGTCCATTGAGGACAGGGTTCACACATCTGCGGAAGGACAATCCTCCCCAAACCATCATAGATTGCCCTCTATACCAATTAAGTCATCACAAGGATTTCGGCGGCTCAAAGCTCTAACATGGCCACCAGCTTGGTCAGTGCAGAAACGACATTCACCTAAAACGATATTCCTTCTCGAGTGGACACCAGCATGTTTGCCAGTATGTTTGCCCACTCGTGATATGTTCCATCCGGCTGCAGAATGACACCCTGCCTTCGCCCGATTCTCTCTCGTTATTCGGAATATGATGTATTTGTGTGAAAAGTAATACTTCAAAACCAACAGATAAATTTATTTGAGTTCAAAGAAGAAACTGAAACATTCTTGGTAAAAATAAAATGTTCAATGCTGATGCATGTTCCGGAAAAGGTGATGCAATTATTACATGTCGCGCTTTGGTGAATGTTATCATTTGAAATATAGTAGAATTTTATAGATATGTTCTTCATATTATAAATGTAATTTATCTTCTAATTATTTATCGCTTAGGGCAACATATTTTATTTCTGTGTTTCTCATCGCCTGACTGGCTGAAAGTTGACCGCTGGCCGATAATAGAGATAACTTTTTTTAATTTCCGCCGACTCGAATTCAGGACCTACTGACTTGCTCATTCAATTGCTTGCTTCCTGTGTCAGTGCTGGGATGAAGACTAATGGTGGGGTGAAAGTGAAAGATTTTAAGAAAGCGTTAGGTGTAAACACTCTTCTCTCTTACATTATATTTCCTAAAACACTATCATATATTAACGAATGACCGAGATGTCTAACATTGTGACAGTAACATCTGATTCAGTCTATTCTGTTCTCTGCTGCTTTTCCTTGTTGTACCCTGCTGTTTTTGCTTGTCAGGGCAATCTGTGTTATGGATTCAAAATCTGCAAATTTGACACTGTATACACTGAATACCAAAGACAGCAGAATAAATCTGTGTTTAAGACAGGCCTTTTGTTCCGTTCCATGCGCAAATTTCCAATAACCACTCCTAAAAAGTCAAATATAAATCAGAATCAAAGTTACATTATGTTATTGACCTCTTTTCTGATGTAGATCTAAGAAAGAATCTGGATCTTTAAATTGTAAAGAAGACTTAACTTTAGATCACGGTAGCTACGTGAAGCTCAAGGAAGTGCTGCTCTTACATGATATCACCCATCAAATATCTTTGTGATTCTGAGGGTACCCTTTAGGATCCCAATCAAGGTGTATATACATCAGCGAGCCGACCGACCGATCCCGTTAGTCGCCTCTTATGACAAGCATGGTTTTCTGGAGACCAATTCTAACCCGATTATTCATGGATGGTAATTACCATTTGTGCTGGAACGGACTGGTTTTTGCATATCAGGGATACAGTTTTCTAAGAGAGATGCATTCCTTGCCAAATCAGAGGTAAACGGTGTATCATAAAGACATGATCCGACATCTGCTCGGTTGTAAACTGCCTTGACAGTAAGCACAGGCTGATTTAGTGAGAGATCAATTTAGAAACGTTGTCAATGTAAGCAGTTATGTCAATTTGTCATTGTTTCGTTTGTAGGTTGTTCGTAACACACGACATAGGCTACAATTACAACTTTGAACGTAGCTACTTTTCAGATTGTTTTTGCAAAGACGAGTTTATGTGTATTTTCCATTCATCTCAATTACTTGAGTACGTCTGTTACTGGTATTTAAGTTGACGATACACAGACAGGCATGCAAATGTATATTGTTCTTAGCTGATAGTATATTCACCGTGTAATGTTACATTCATGCACATGTCCATTGTATGACAGTAAAGTACTTCGAACATAAAGAATCGCAATGTAATTGTGACAGATTTACAGGAATATCTCTTTACAGAACAACGCAATGCCTGATACAGTACAGAATGAATTACAAATTGGGAGCCTACTCAAATAATTAATTAGAAGTACTGATGCTAAGCATGGATCCACAGTTGTAACATAATGGTGGTCAATAAGGCTTTGGTTCTAGTACGTATAATGTATACATGCAGTAAACAATGTATCTGTAAATGGAAGTATTTCCTTATGGACAACACTGACAGGATGTCAAGCTTTTGTGAACTGGTGCTGTCTGTCTCTGAACTATATTTTTACTTCCTCCCAGCCTGCAGTCTTGCATGAAGTCTTCATTGTTCCTGTGTTGAAGAATCTCACATCTTCCAATTCCCGGAAGAATTGGTCTTCAGCAACCAGCGGGATCGTGTGGTCGGGCTCGCTGACTTGGTTGATGCATGTCATCGTTTTCCAATTGTACAGATGTAAATAGAAGGATTGTCTGGTCCAGATTCGATAATTTACAGACAGTCGTCATACAGAGAATAGCGGTAAACAACAAACAATCTTACTGCGGCTTTAGTGATACATCGATATTTGTATTTGTATAATAATATGATGGCGTAAAACACAATATTCACACAATCTTTTGTTCAGCATTGCTTGATATTCGCGATAAATAATTCTATTGCTTCTAAATTATGTTGTTGTTGGTTTGATAATGATATTTATTGCGCGATGTGTAATATAACGATATAATAAAGGTTTACAAATTATATTTTATCATTTTTGTATATATATTTTGACAGGAACAAACAACACAGGACTCATTCATGTGTTCGATAGAGGGGCAACTTCATTTTGTAAGTCTTCAGTTTGGCAGCGTTGCCGTTATAACAAATAGGTGCATAATTCAAGGTATTTTACAACTTGTTGTGCTCCGTAAAACGGCAGTAATAATTACTGATAGTCTAATATAGGACCCAGGTCCTCTTCCACGGCCTGAATAGACAACTCTCCATCTTATACAGATGTAACGTACCGTCAGATATGTCGACACAGTGAGTATGGGAGACTTGATTAGCGAAAATTTATCTTCTTTTCCCATGTATCCACTGGTGTATATGAGCCAAAACAAACCAACAATGAGCTAAAGAATCACGCTGTGGTATCACTGGAATCAATTCTATATAACCAGATTTGTTCATGGGAACAATAGCGTGTATGAACCCTTTCAGCTGATTCAGCTATGAGCGGATTCTGTGTGTTCGAGTTGACAACTTTGTAACTTGTGATACAAATGATTACCACATTGAGATATTTCCTTTGCCAGTTTTAGGAAAACTCCAGTAATATCCCGTAATATTGCTGCTCCAGAGGTCAAGGATGGTCCAGTGGCACAACAAGGAACTACAGAGTTGCGTCCCTTAACCTTGCCAATTATCTTTTAAAACAAGTAATGAATCGAAATATTCACTTCTCTTACTACCTCTCTCCGAAGTTTTGAGGACAAACAGTGAAAAGTTATGTTTTATGTCGAATCGGAAGCAAAAACATTTTTGTACAGACCTGCTATGTTTTTACACACACACAGACACACACACACACAGACACAAACACACTCACGGTTTGTACTTGAATAAGTCTATGCATCAAGTACCATTACAAATCCACAGTAAAACGACAGTAATGATTAATGATAATCAGGTGAAGGAGACACCCTACTGATACACGACCTCAACACACTAATCTCCATCTACTACAGATGTAACGTAACGCCAGGTATGTCGACACCGTCGTTGTGGAGGACTACACTCGACTTGATTACTGAACATTGATTTTCATCCTATGTATCAAGTCTAAGGCAGGGCGGTTATGTAGGCGATACATAAAAAGAAAGTCTGAAGCATCAGAGCATTTTGCCTGAAGGATTGTCCGATGCAATTTCCTACTTTAACTTGAACTATGCGTCCGAGTGTCTTCAGGTGCACATGTCTGTGTTTCGTGGTTGGTTGGTTTGTTGGTTGGTTGGTTGGTTGGTTGGTTTGTTGTTTAACGCCACAATCAGCAATATTCAAGCTATCTGGTGGCGGTTTGTAAATAAAGGAGTGTGAACCAGACAATCCAGTGACCAACAGAGTCAGAATCAATCTACACAAGTGGGATACTATGACAGGTATCAACCAAGTCAGCGAGACTGACCACCCGATCCGGCTAGTCGCCTCTTATGACAAGCATGGGTTGTGGAATACCAATTCTAATCCGGATCTTCACGGGTTCAGTGGCGGATAACCAGACCGGTGATGTGAAGTAATAACAACGAAATGCCCCTGAACTGACGGGTGCCTACTTGTAATCATCTAGTGACAATTCCAATCCCTGCTTTTCCTATGCTGGAGTTATCTCACCGGTGCATTGCCCATAAAAGAAATGACGTGACAAGTGTAACGAATGGAGTAATGAGCGCTACATACAACCGTGACTAACGGATCCTCAGAACTAAGGGAGGTAACTCTGCAAAGTCATGACATTACATTAGCAAGTAGAAAATGCCATCCTCAATTTAACACAAAACAATGGATCTTGACTGTGTAATGGTAGTCATTGCGCGACAATTCAAATTCCTGTATTTTTTGTTCTGTGTGGTTGTTATATACAGGTGCATTGCGCAGAAAAGACATTTTGACACATTTGGATCACGTGTTATTTTGATCCTCCAGTCTTTGAGTATCTCTCAATAGCTTCCTCTAATATGTTATGCTGACCTTTAGCGCCTTGACATAATCACGTCACTATCGAATAACCCATGCTAGCATTAATCCTAGTCGGGCTCACATACACCGATATCACATATATGAGCATGCCAAAAGGTAACTACCTGCATTTAGATCCCAACGACAATGGATAAACTTGGCTCGCCTCATAAACATTGGTGTAAGTGGCTTCCTAAAATCAGGTATCACCGTGACTGTCAATCACACGCAGTAAATGAGTTGTAGAAACTATATATAGGATACTGGTTTCTTTATCCTTCAGATGTGAATAGATTAAAATACATAACTTGAGTCAGAGCAATGCTTAAAGAAGTATATTTATAGCATGCATGTTTCCATTTCCAATGATGTTTATTACTATTGATTGTACACATCAAGTGCGCAACAAGTAAATATAATGCCGCTTTCTAACTTCAGGAGTTTTTTACGTTTCATATTATTATATATCTTTACGTTATATTATCTTTACGTTTCATGGCTGTTATGAATTTGGTTTTTCTTAACTTTAACTGAATTATAGGTACTAATTGGTAATTACTATTTTAACGATTAGACATCGGATCCTGGATTTGAAACATTTAAAGTCCATCACTCCATTTCATCTTGTATGTTAGCTATGTTTAGATTGTGATGATATATTTGGGTTTGATCATTTTGGACACATTGTACAGTGTGTGACTCGTTTGGAGCAAAGATTGAAATTACAGTTGGTCAGTGCGCGTTGTCCGAAATCCGACTGTAGGTCTCCAAGGAAACCACTTGGCCTACATATACTGAAACTTCGCATGGATCATCGAAGCAATATGGTGTTTCTAAAATGTTCGAAAAAACTGAAACAAGCTTGAGGTTTTCTTCTGTTAACTTTCATATCTTATGCGTGGATTGATGCTCAAGATGTTGATCACTGGATTGTCTGGTCCAGATTATTTACACACCGCCGTCATGTAGCTGGAGCAGTAGTTGACAATAAACAAACAAACAAACCTAAGAGAGGCGCATGACAATACAAGACCTGACTGAGCATGTGCCATCGAACCCTGCTGGTGCGGATTAAATTTATGATTTCTGAATAAGGTTATTTATAAACAACAGTGACATTGATAGAATATTGCTGACTCGGCGAAACAAATCCCACACGGTTTTACAATGTTTCATGGCTTAAACTGCACCTGCAATTTTTCAAATAGTGGGAATGTCTTTAACATAGACTACTGGCAGATCAGATACAGGCTTAGAGCGATAATGAATAGGTTGCAAAAAAATTTTCCACTTGCACATGTTGATGTATAATGGTTGACACCACCGGAGGTAGCCGAGACCAAACCTCCACTCCTCGGATGATGCAGATTTTCTTTAATTACATTTAATGATGTTTTGAAACATGTTTTGTAAAAACATGTGACATATTGGACATGGCTGTTTGATAGAGTCAAATGCTTAATCATGGAGCCCTTGCTGGGAGACAGTGTTGGATAACATGAATGTGGCAACAATACTTTAGTGAATCAAACCCACGGCAGTTTGACCCACGAATTTCACGCGGCCTTGAAGATACAAATTACATATTCAGCAAAGCAGTAACCTTCCGATAACCCGTCTCTAATTTCAATAAATATCATAGATATCCCAGTTGTGTAGATCGATGCTGATTAATGGATTGTCTGGGCCAAACTCAATTATGCACAGACCGCCGTGATATAGCTGGGAAATTTTGCCGAGTGCGGCATTAAACAACATACAAAAATATCTTCCAGTGGAACTAGTGAGGCGATTGGACTGAATGAATAAATGGAAAGAAACGTCATTATTCCTGACTGGGCAGATACAATCTTGTAAAAACCATAAAAGAAGGCTGGCCGATGTGAACTCATCTCATGACTACTACATTACGTTTGTCGCGTCATAGCTGACTGCATATCCCCTTCGAGTTACCAGTCCGAGGTCCGATGGGTGTTACAAGATATGTATTCAGGAACGCAAATATGTGGCTTGGTATTGTAGAACACATTCAGATTGTAAAATAGATACCCCTGCTGCTTACCGACAGTTTCAACACTTGTTCGGGTGCAAATGTACAAATTGATCTTTCAGTAACCGATTTTGGCTGATTTCTTACAATAAGCCATAAACACAACTTTGAGCAACGTGTCACGTGTCCCAGCTCCATTTGATACACAAATTGAGCGATGAACCTAATCATTTGCATAAGACTATGAAACCTAAGTTTTCTTGGTGTCGTGAAGTAACCACCTCTAAACGCCTTCCTCTAAAAACTATTTCTGTCCTTTCTTATGTGAATCGATTACAATAAATAATTAAATCGCGTCGTAACGGATCCTTTTGGTGTGAGCCTAGGACTAAATGGTCAAGGACGCTATTTAAATGTAATGCCCTGTACATCACGCCTGAGGCTGGTAGCATCAAATCAAAGCTGACACATGTCTGTGAAACTCTGATCAAACATAATGAAAATCGATCATTCGATCACCATTCTTTCGTACTTGTCAAACAGACAGTGGTAGCATTCTACTGATATTTACTAGGGTATTATGACATATGAAAAGACTAAGAGGGTTTAGGTATACTGGATGACAGTCTAGGCCTTTAAAGCCCCATAATTGTGGCATGAACGGTTAGAAATCGACACGAGCGTCTGTCAGTTGATGTGAAGGTAATCGTTGGTGACAGATTTGTTAAGTCTGGATTCTCCGAAAGTTTTTTTGGCGTGTCTACGCCATTGAGAACCAAGCATTTGACGGGAATTGTATCCATGCCCTTCACACTTCATAAACCTTTCATCTTAAATGAGTAAGAAAACCGGAACAATATCATCACATGCCGCTTTCCAACGTAATTTTCTTCGTTTGTTTAAAAGTCAAAATACATAAACTCTCCTGTGACAATTTATTATCAGGTAATATCCCTGTTCTAGGGAAACCCACCATCCTATAAGGTGAGAGAGCGAGTTTAGTTTTTAGCAATATCACGGCGAGGGACACCAGAAATAAGCTTCACACATTACACCTATATGGGGAATCGAACCAGGTCTTCGGCATGACGAGCGACACTTTAACCACTGGGCTACCTCCTGAAAGGTGTGTTCAAGACTCATTCTTTAAAACGAATATACAAACCAGATTAAATAGCAACATAAACACAATCATCTTAATTCATTTTCTTGAAAGGAAAAACATGTAATTTGTGTGACAATTTACACAATAATAATTCGGTAATATTTCACAAGATATCCTACAAAAAGTGTTTGTATCCGTCCAAACAGGAACTTGGTTGTAGTATTCCGGTTAAAACAGACTTTAGACTGGAATCGTAAACACTGTAGCTTTGAAGCTTCATTTTCCGCCGCTCAAAGACCTTGCACAATAGAGTTTGCCCAAGGCAAGTGTATGCTGTTCATTTATAAGAGCCATGTTTACTACTTTCCAATCCCATGAAACGTGGCATACATTGTTTGGAAAATATCTTCATATCATTTCGTTGCAAACAAACAGAACACTTCTGTGGATGCTATCACTGTAAAACATATCGTCATGCAGGAAAATATCAATATTTTCAACCACTCCAGCATAAACAGTATGCATAAAACAATGTGTCAAGAGTATGCTTCTGTTATTAAATAATCTACGTAAACAGAATTATTGTATTGAGGCTTATATCCAACAGCCTGCATTAGTTCTTGAAATTTCTGACCATGATATCAAGGTGTGAAAATGTATCGCATAAATAGTTTTCCCTATGATATTTAGTTTAAAATGTTAAAATTCTGAGTTTTAAGAATTAATTTCAAACATTTATGGATGTATGAACGTTTATCTTACCTCACACATAAATGTCGCTTTCTGATTGGCTGAACGCTCTTCTGTTATTTTCTATGTACCCCGCTTACAAGCGAGTAACATTTCAATGTACCCCGCTGTCAATGGCAACTCATTTGGTACTTCGTGGTAGTAATTCTTTATCTCGAATAACATTGAATCACGTATGATGTACGGAAATTACCGATGTTTTGCGAATGCACATCGATGGAAGGGAGATAGCTCTCTATCCGCTTTTCTTGTCAGCAAAATCTAGCTAAGGCTAACAAAAAGATTTGTACCCGTGCTTTAAACAATTCAAAATTAACATTAAGAACAAAATTAAGGTGTTCGGTAAGATAAATACGTTCTGGCTCAGGGAACATAAACAAACATCGAGGGTACATCAACCCATGCCTTCCCCCCCAGCCCCCTTCGTGACCAGTGAACAACTTATAATGTCTGGCTCGGTAGAACCTTACAAAGGAGCAGCCAGATTACTGAGGCTCTCGCATGAAGCCTTATGTCGACAAGACGGGCAGAACAATACCTGATACATACGACTTCAACGATTTATCTCGTCAATTATTTGTCAACTAATAGAGGACTGGTGTACACGTCTATATATCAATAAACGTGGCACCAATCTCATGAAATGAGTGGCATCATTTGGCAAGTATGCAACAAAAGCCCCTCCTCCTGTGTTATCAGCCAATCAAGAAGAAATAGTCCGTATATGGGCGTGGTTGTTTTGGGCATGAAGAAGAGAGAATATGCATACAAAGGAAGGGGCCAATAATGTTAGAAACTCACACAGAATTCGGGGTGGATTTTACATTGAAACAATATTAGTCTGAAAATTACTAATCTTATTAGCTTGACCGAGCTTTGATACGAAGCTGTTTACCTAACAACGTATTGGGAATGCTGTATTATTGTTTCTCATCAATCGAGTATTAAGTGGCTATATTACACTCAAAATAGCCGTACATATCAATCCAATTTGATATGAAGATATTTAACAACGTCCTAATAGACAGTGGATTCATTACCGTAACTCGAGAATACTTTCTTGTTGAGTAAACTTACAAATATGTAAATTGTACGGTTTGTTTTACGAGAATTCAACCGAATACCTGAGCTAATCAACCTATTTTGAAGATCAGATTTCCTCTTAAATTCCCCTCTTCAATTGTCAAGCAACAAGATAGATAACAAGATAGGATCCAAGAATTGCCATCGATGGTCACTATGGCCAGTAACCATAATCGTATTCACATTATAGAACCAATCAGTCCAAGCCGTTTCCCTGAAAAGAAGAGGCCAAACACTGCTTAAACAGCTGGATGTTTGGCATTGTTTGTCCACTGTGGTAAACTGACTCTCGTGTCAACTGTGTTTTGATACACATGTGGGAAACAAGCCTTTAATAGTCCTGGTTGCCCTGATGTTCTGGCATGTTCTGTGGACAGTGATTCCACAACGTAATGAAGTAAGTAGCCCAGTAATGAACTCCTTTGGAGGGAGCCCACGACAAAACGGACAAGGACAAAAATAATTTATGTAATTCCCTTTAAAACAAGCTGGGTCTGCCAGCATAAAAACAAAGCTGACACATGTATGTGAAACTCTGATCAAACAGGATGAAAATAGATAATTTGATCACCAATCTTTTGTACCTGTCAAAACAGGCGGGCATTACACTGACATTTACAACAGTATTGAGACAGAGAAGAGACTAAGGCTTTATTTTATATTCTTTTAGTCACATTTGGCCTTTTAAGCCCCACACTCATTGCACGTGCGTTTGAGACCTCAACGGAAACACATTCGGCACGATCCTTCACAAGAACTGAACAATGGGTAGTGGGAAATTATTCTGGAACCAAACCGGTACCTGTTTGCATGTATCAGAACGTGGATTAGCCTTGAACTGATGGCTTGTCCCATGTCACATGATTGCCTGTAAACTTTTAATCATTGATAACGAAGATTAAAGAACAATAAGAAATCTTTTGGTAACAATAATGTTCGCGAAAGGAAAATAGAAAAACATATCTTGTAACAATCAACACAATAACAATTAGTTAATATTTCACAATAAAATCGACAAACTCCTTTTCACACCCATAAGAAGTCTCTGCCAAGGTCATAGTCGCTTGTACAATTCTTACTAGATTATGAGTATGTGTTTGACATCAGATGTTCGCAGAAAAGGTGAGCGTATCCTGCCCCACTCGTGGCACCCGACATAAACATATGCAAAAGCTAAACAGTTGTTTACCTGAAAATAGAGAATTGCATTGAGTATGATTTTGTTAATGATTTTGAAATGTCCCTCACATGTCTACCATAAAAAGGTTTTAAAAGCTTCCCAGACTCCTTGGATGCTGCAACACACCGTTCGAGGAATGTGTTCGTATCTTCAAAGCAGGAAGTTGGGTGTGGTATTTCAGTTGAACATGACTTTAATATAGAACAGCAAGTACTGCAGCTTAGAAGTTTCATTTTCTGACAGCGATGCTCAAAGACATTGGACAAAACAGTTAGCCCAAGGCAAATGTATAACATTCACTTACAAGAGCCTTGCTTACTTCTTCACAAACCTAGGAAACGTGGCATACATTGTTTGTGATATCTTTTCATGACATTTCGCTGGAAAAAAACAGAACACTTCTGTGGATCCTATCACCTTAAAGCATGTTCATATTACATATTGCCATGCAGGAAATTATCAATATATTCAAAGACGTCTACACAAACATTCTTTGTACAATAATGTTTCAAGAATATTTTTTTCTGTAACTTAATGACTTACGTAAACAGAATTATTGTATTGTACCTTATGTTTAAAGATCCTTGTTTACCACTATCCAATCCTATGAAACGTGGGGTGGATTGCTTCTGATATTTATGACCCTTCGTGCCTTGACAAAACGCTTCTATGGATGCCTTACATATAAAATTATGTAGTATCAATATTTTAAAAATTATAGAAACCCGTGAAGATCCGGGTTAGAATTGATCTTCAGTAACACATGCTTATCGTTAGAGGCGAGTAACGGGATCGGGTGGTCAGGCTAGCTGACTTAGTTGAGATATGTCATCGTGTCCGATTTGCGTAGATCGATGCTCATGATGTCGATCCCTGGACTCTCTGATCCAACTTCGAGACCGCCGCCATGTAGCTGATTGCAGTGTAAAATTATACTTACTCAATCACTCAAATTAAAGACGTCAACAATAAATATTTCTTTTTGATTTGACTGTTTATAGTTCGATTCTGTATATTGCTGACTTCAGCTTGACAAGGACAAAAACAGAAGCGACAAAATGTCCACATGTCTACCATAAAGCTGTTTGAAAGCTTTGCCGATGCTTTGAAAGTAGTAACTCACATGGCGCTCTTTCAAATCTTGATAAAAAGAGGGCATGGAAGTACTAAAGCTTTTGGAATATTGTTTGACATAAAGGAGCATTTGACTTTTGGAAAGTTGAAGTCACCCCTCTTGTCATGCAGCCTTGTGGAGATGTATTTGTGTCACCTTGTTTTGATTTTGCCAGACTAATCTGAAATTCTGACTTATATTCATAAAGAGTTATACATACGCACGGGCTGCACATAAGGAATTTGCCTAAAATCTTCAACACGATGGCATCATTTCATAAAACACTCCAACATATCCAGGAGGTTTTAGTCCTCTCAGTATGTTGGAGAAAACTTGTCCAAGACGCTATGTTATACAAAGGAAGACAACTATTGATCAGGGGAGAACGTTTGCAGTGTTTTTCCATTGAGGTAAACAGGCCTTCATGCCACCCTTTTTGATACACACGAAGAAAACAAACCTAGAATAGCTTTGAATGTTTGCTTCTGTTGCATGTATGCTTGTGTTCAGCCATCACACAACCCAACGATGTAAGCCGCCACAGATGAGCTGGAGCACAAAGCACTTAAAATTCAATGAAATTCCCTGTAAATGAAGCCTGGAGCTGGCAGCATCAAATCAAAGCTGACCTATGTCTGTGAAACTCTGATATAAAATAATTAAAATCGATTCTTCGATCACCAATCTATTCTACTCGCAGACAGGCAGAGCTACCGTTCTGCTGACATACACTACGGTAATAAGACATATGAAAAGACTGAGATGGGGTTTAGATATTCTGGTAGTCACAAGGGCCTTTTAAGCCCTACATTCATGGCTTGAATGTTTAGAAATCGACACGTGCGTCTGTGGGTTGATGTGAAGGTAATCGATGGTGACAGATTGTGCAAGTCTGGATTCTCCAAAGATTTTTTTTTGGGCGTGTTTATGTCAAAGTCAATGTCGGATAAAAACTGAATGGTATTTTTTTGGTAAATTTTCGCTAAATGTAGCATTGCTAATGACCGGAGGACAAAAGGTAAAGGCTAATGCTAAAATAGCCATGTAATATATCAATTTATTTTATAGTCTACCAAGGACATGAACAAAGGAATTGTGATATTTGTAAGCACTACAAATAAAAACATGTCATACTTCAGTTGTGAGATGTGAAAAAAGTGGAACCTTCCGTTTTGTTTCAGGACTGAAGTAAACATTGTTGTTGGAATACAAAAGTTGTTACTGTTGGAAGTAATTTTCAGAAACAAAGTTATTCTAGTTCGTACATATTAGCCGGCCAGAACAGATTAGTTTTTAACTAATTTCTACCTATGTTTATGCCCAATTCCAAGAACTGCTCCACTTGACATGTAAGCACAGATGTATTATTAACAATGTCACAATATATGTCTAAATGTAATATGAACATTATCGGACACCCTATAGACGAGGTACATCCTTTTGCCCGTAGGGGTGGGGGGACACTGGAAATGCGCCTCACATATCGTATCCATATGGGGTATCGAACCTGGGTCTTCGGCGTGACGAGTGAACGCTTTAATCACAAGGCTCTCAAGAATAAAAATGAGAAGAGGATGATGTCGATTTTGATGATGATGATGATGACGACGATGATGATGATCGTGATCTCTAACTTGAAACGTAATATCTATAGCTTCAGTATGTAATATTTCATCTCTTTTTCTCGCAGTATAATCCTTTTCGGTAGATAATCGACACTGTTTATTCTCTGGTTTTGGTGATCTGTATATGACAAAAAGCAAGACTAAAAGCCTTTCATTGGGGCACTGCTCTGTTTTAACTCTGCCTCATCTGGCCCAACATGGACGCTAATCACTACACAAATACCACAGGCTGGATTTTAATTGTAAAGAATGCTTTCGTGCCTGCGATTCAAATTATAGCTTTTCGTCAACGGCAATGGCAGGTTGTGGCTTCCTTCTGCTGATTTACTGTTCAAACTACAGAACTGCTCTCACCTTTATTATTTGACACTACGCCATCAAATAGACTCATTTTTTAAATCCATTGTCCACAATCACATTAAAGTCCCATCTTAATTCTCGCTGCGGGGAAACAAGGATCCGAGGACATCCCATTATGGGCCACGTGACACCGCACAGAGTGTCAATTACTAGTTTGATCGGAGAAATAGTTATCGGAATGAGTTTTGTATACATGCAGCCTCCAAAAGGTTAACACGAGGTATTCCGAACGACATTTACGACCTATACGAGAGATTCGTCAAAATCATCGTCTGTCTCTCATTTCAGTGGGGTAAATTTTTGAAGGGAGGAGACTTCCATTGGCAGTTAACTACTGCTGTACAATCCCTGTCGGTTTAATATTGCTTAGTTTCCAAATTTTAAATTAATATTTTCCAAAGATGGTCTTCAATGGAAGTCATCAGCTGGAAAACAGTGAACCGTAAAGCTTTAGAAGCTTGCTTTGTCTTTTGCTAATGTCCACTATTGTGGTGAATGTTTGCGAGAGGTCCTTCCTGTAATTTGAAGTGACCTTTGTCCTTTTATGGGAAGTCGTCAAGAAAGATTAAAGGTACGAGAACCAACATGTAAAATTTATAACATTTAAAGAAAGCACTTATTTGATCAAGTAACATATGCCAGGATCCGCTCATTGTAGGGTCAATCAAGGATTGGCTACCATTACCATCAGTGATTGTGCAGTCTTTTTCAATAGGGTGGACAATGATATATTTTATATACCGTTAAAGTTAAAGGTATGTGCTTCCCCTCTCTCGCCTGTTTTGATTACCAAAAAAATACTAATCGGAGAATGTTTTCCACAAAACTAATCGGCACAGCATCTGTTTCATGGGGATCTTTAAATATGAGAATACATCATAGGCCACGACTGGCTTCAGAGAGTGTTGTATAATATTATAGTCACGTGAACCAGTGAAACTAGTTAAACATGTTCCAAAACGGATTCCTTCCAATTCTGCCCGCTTATGATGATGCATATAAGTTGGTCGAGTTGAAGTTTCAGATATGCTGTTACAGGTATCCGACCCACTGAGGGTGTACATGTGAGGTAAACCTTTTCAGATTCCAAATTGACCACTGGTATGGAGAAAGAGGATACACTTTTCCGGTTTCTTGACAGGATTACTCTGGAATCTCCTCGAGGTGTCTCAGGGCTTATTCCACCTGGAATCCCCACAGAAAGACCATTTTGCGTCAACGAGGACATGTATTCTACACCAGAGCCCCCACAGAGACACAGCCAGCACTGGGTAAGTATACTGTACCCACGAAACCCCATACAAACAAAATCTGACACATATTATACACCAGAATCCCTACTGATGTTTTGAAGATCTATTCTGAACCCAAAAGAGAGACACACAACTTGTAATCTGTACTTATTGTGGCGAGTGAGTGAGGTTAGTTTTACGCCGCGTTTAACAATATTTCATCAATATTACGGTGGGGGACTCCAGAAATGGTCTTCACACATTGTATCCATGTGGGGAATCGAAAGCTTTAACCACTAGGTGACCCCACCGCCCTTGTACTTATTGCACAAAAGAATCCCACACGGACCTTACCATTTGACATTCATCAGATAACTTGGGCTTATTATCCACCGATGTCTCATATAGACACATCCATGAAGCACTGGGCACTTTGCTTTGTCTGTTCTCCTGCACTTTAGAGAGACACCACTTGGCTCAGTGGGACACATTCTGCTGGGATTTAGGGGTATACATAGTGTTGAACTTTGCAAACTTTCGAGTTCGATCCAATTCGTTATTGACCTCCGTCTACATACAGTAACCTGGCCATTGTCGATAGAGGGTGGTGCAAACCTAATACGAACCTCAAACCGGAGCAATCGCTGAGTGGTTGTCGGACTGAACATTTATCGTCGATATGGACGGCAGAAAGTGCTCTTCCCATAATAAAATTCTGCTCTCCCTACGATGTCGATTGTACAATCTGCTTAAGGGCATGCATTTTGCTAAAAGAAAATGTTTACTTATCCATTAGCCGAATGAGGTAAGAAAACACCCTGGTCTGTCGATTATTGAAAAATCAATGATATTTCCAGGTTTGTACACATGGTTTAATTCTTTTTGTGTGTGAATGTTTACTGAAGGGATATAAACTTACATCCTTTACACTGATAACATCTAAGAAAACCTGATTAGCTGAGAACTTGCGCCGCGAGGATCGTATCAAAGGAAGATAACTCTCATATGTCATTGGGTGTATAAGAGAGCAAATCAAAAGTTCTTTGATAAAAATGTTTAGATTGGAGGGGTTGACAGTTCTGAAACTGTGTGGCTAATTACAACTAATCACTCTCTGTGTGATGAAATACAATATTGCAATACCCAGGGAAGAAATTATTTTTGATTCCAGCAAGTGAAAAATCTCATGACGAGGGCTTATCGGATTATTATTTCAATTTGTCCTCGTGCCAAGATTTGTCTGTCTGAGAGAAAGTTTTATGTTGAAACTAGATATAAATATATGCGAGAAAAGCCCATCCACAGCAACATAAGACATGTGTGTGAAAGTGTGTGGCTAATTACCACTAATCACTCTCTGTGTAATGAAATACAATATTGCAATGATGATACCAGATGTCAGTGGACGGATGGGCGTAATACTATCCTGCCCTACGATGGCGCCAGTCACAAGAATGTAACATTTGTCAAATTACAGTTTCCAAATAAGAATTGTGGACCAAATGAACACTTGCACATGCATGAAAACAAGAAGACGACTTTATTTTGTCGTCAGTCATATGAGGCGTCCACCTCTTTGATACTGATCCAGGTTGGACAATGTATAATTATCACCGTCTTTTACCTTGCGTCTCTATGTTGAGCTCTCCCTGCGAATGGCTACAAATTTGCTGAAATAGCAATATTTACAAATCACTCATCCGGTGAGCTGAATGTACCTCCATGTGTTTTAATAATACTGCAGAAAACGTGGATCTGAGTTCGATGTAACATGGATACGATGCTGAATGACATTTTGGTGACACCAAACACTACTCCCCTTTCCCTTTTGTTACAAATGTGGTTTGAGTCCAGGTCTAACTCGTTCATCATGTACGTTAATGTTGTGGACAATAGAAACTCGAGCCAGTGTACACAGGTGCTTAATACAAGCAAACAATAAGTCCTTATACTCAGGTGAAAGTCAAGGAAGTCATGATGCAATCAAAACTGGGTGAATGAATAAGGTTGAATACTGCTTCTAACAGAAGGTTTGGTCCAAAACGTTTAGTCTTTCGGGAAACACGGGAGCAACGGTTGAAAAGGATTATACATGATCTGGGCAAAACCATGTTGAACTACAATACCGTTGTGTTCCCTGGGAACGAGAACGTGGATTCTGTTGAGCTCACCCGGCGTGCCCTGTGGTTCTACCAGTTGTTACACCGGAGGCCCGTCCAGATCCGCGTTAGATTTGGTATGCAGGAGCCCATGCTTGTCGTAAGAGGCGACTAACGGGATCGGGTGCCTAGATCGATGCTAATATTGTTGATCACTGGATTGTCTGGTATTGTCTCTATTATTTACAGGGCGCCCCGCCATATAGCTGGAATATTGATGTCTGGTGTTAATCAACAAACCAAACCAGAGACCACGAAAGACGCCAGGGCCCAGCTCCTCAAAGAGATCGTAACCCTAAGACGATAGTAACTCCCATACTTTAACATAGACTTACGACAGTCGTAGCGCTACGATCGCTTTGAGGAACGGCACCCAGGTTATAACTGCAGAAGCTAAAGCAGGAACAGCTATGAGTGAGTTTAGTTTGACGCCGCTTTTAGCAATATTCCAGCAATATCACGGTGGGGGACACCAGAAATGGCCTTCACAAAATGTGCCCATGTGGAGAATCGAACCTGGGTCTTCGGCGTGGTGATGATAAAAAAAAACGCCCAGATTCAATGACACATAATATCCGGTGGCTTAAAACAGCAGTCGTCATAATGAAAATGGCTCAGCGTGGATGGGCTTGACGACTGGTGGTCAGTTGGTGGGTCAAATTGGGATTGGGAAGGGATAGGAAGCTGAAGAAAGCCAATCCATGAACTAGTACATATAGACCGATAAATATCTTACTATAATGTGCATTAAAGAAATGGGCTTCACACATTGTATCCATGTTGGGAAACGAACCCGGGTCTTCGGCGTGACGAGCGAACACATAGACCACTAGGCTACCCTACCGCCCCGCTAGAACAGAGTCAATTCTTCCACCCTAAAGAACGTTCCTTTACTACTGCGACACGGGTAATTGTATTTAAGATATGCAGGAATTCAATGTTAAGTTGAGCGAAGACAATGTGAGTGGTCCCTGTCTTATGCACGTTAGATGTGTTTCCTGAGGCTTTCACAGATGCCCTTGGCTCGTGTTTGGACACGTACTTATTTTCAAATTACTTCATCCTAAAATACAAAATCAAAATCAGACATTGTCTTGTGATGTCTAGCAATTAAGTTAAAACACAAGGAGACGGCATCGGTCTAGACGTGTAAGCCTGAGCCCTGGCCCTTTTGTTAGAGTATTGACCGATGAACTGATAATACCCTGATACCAGACTCTGGCTAATCCGGATGTTTGTTAAAACTGCACTATATAAGCTTTGACAAATAATATTTCCTTTAACCATATCTCCGTTTTGTTTATCTCCTAAATATCTTACTAATCGTTACTCTGTGTAAACAGGACATGTTTGTCACTAAGAGGCAGACATAAAGTCATAAAGATTAACAATGTAGCATTTGAATGACAGATCAAACGTGAGCTAAAATACAAATACTTATTTACTCAAACCTGCAACTAAATACAAACTAAACAATTCCTCATTTGAGGAATTACCAAGTTATAGTTCGTTAACCAATCATCGGGACCTAGAAAAACGTCTCAAAGTCCACTGAGGAGCATCATTACTCATGAAAAGGATGTATTTGAAAGTTATATCTGTGACGATTATTGGCAAGCCCTGGCACTCAAGATAAAACGACATTTTCATTTTGACACGTTCCCTACGTTAGTACATAACCTTATCAAAGTAACTCTATAGTAGCCATATTGATCTCAGAAGGACTGGGGGCATGACTTGGAGCTTTGGTTCAGTCATAAAGCTAGCCAATGTCCCATCTCTTCATCAATGAGTGATAAGTTCGATACAGCCCTTCGAAATGACCCAAAGCATCCCATGTGACGGTGTTTATTCCACAGCACGTTCCCAGGGGGAAGGCGACATCTAATGTTCGGATTAGTTTACAGGAAAACCGTATTTGAACTTCAACCATCGAAGTCATGCGCTCTGATGAATTTTGACAGTTTGACAAAATCCGGGCATTGACAAGATGGCCTCCTGTTGTCCGAACCTGGCTGAGATCGCCTAAGTATTCTACTTCCGTCGAGGTTGTCGTCGGGGGTAAATTAGATTCATTTTGTTCCGGTGAATTGAAGGCAAACCAATGTAGTGAGGTGGAATTGATTTAAAGCTTAAATGCATCAGGTCCGCTAATGGCGTTGGTGATATCACAAGTTCTGAGAAGAATATTCATTGGACAGGTTCAAGCTGGAGAGGAAGCGGAATGCATGTTTCTTGATTTTCCCGATTGGCTTGGATTATTCCTGCCTGATTGACCGATCAGAGAGGAATGATCGCAAGGACAATTCCTAAAACGTCAATGTTGGAAAAGCCGAGATAGTGACTGCATTATAAGTTGCATAGCAGGTCTTTGTAATCAGTCATTGATGGCATTTGAAGATTTTTTTCTTTGATTTTTTTCCCCTGTTTTGTTTACTTTGGCTGAACGGACCGGTAGTGAGCAGGTTCCTTGGCTAATGCCGCGTTAAACAAGAAACCACGTGCACTTCGTATATTATTTATTTTACAGCGCTGTTCATTTTGACATCAAGCATTGTCAGCGTTGTGGAACGCTGCTGTGTGTCCTTTGGTGAGGAAGGTTTATTCCCGCTTTTAGCAGTTTTCCAATAATCTCACGGTGTTACAAAACGGTGTCCCACAAGACACATTTGCCAGGTCTCGAGTTTGGAACATCATTTGCGACAGCTTGAACAACCTAATTACCCAGTCCCTCGAGCAATATATCTGAGTTATGGCCAGCCAGTTCCCACTTTTCATCAAAAGCAACAAATGTCAAAACGAACAAAGTTACATCTGTAGATATGTTACATATTATTAGACCCGTGAAGGTCCGGGTTAGAATTGATCTTCCGTAACCCATGCTTGTCGTTAGAGGCGACTAACGGGATCGGGTGGTCAGGCTCCCTGACTTGGATGGCACATGTCTTCGGTTCCCACAAAGCGCAGATCGATGCTCATGCTGTTGATCACTGGATTGTCTAGTCCAGACTCGATTATTTACAGACCGCCGCCATATAGTTGGAATATTGCTGAGTTTGACGTAAAACTAAACTCACTCACTCACATATTTTTATGAGAACAAATGTCACGGCGAACAACTTTGTCATGTGGGCTCTCAGCAACACCTACACCAAATGGCCACGCTTCCACAACACCAAAGACACAGAAAACTGAACCCAGATATTAAAGACAATGCCAACATATATACATTTCGACTAAAATGTAAAGCAAGCGTCTGGAAAGGAAAAAAATCCAAAACAAATCCACAGATTCGTTATAAGCATGTTCGGTTTAGTTTACTGCACATCAAAAAACCTCAAGCTGTATCAACAAGTGACCAACCCGACGGCGACAACTCCATCGCAACACCCAACATTACTCTGACCTAGTGTCCAGTTTGATCGTATGCTGTTTATTCAGAGTCATTAAGAAGGGGTTTGAGTTACCTGCTGGTAATCACTTTCACGGGCTGACTGCACCGCTGTGATTGCTTTTATGTCCACCAGGCAGACTAGGGACAGTAGACGATGTAAAACAGGCTCCACTGTGATCCCACCCCACTGATAACCTTACACTACGTAATTGCTCTAATGAATAGCTTGGAGCTTGTTTTGATGCCAGTTAAAATGACCCTATCACGTATACAGCATTATCTATAAATAAACCGTGAATTCAAAACTGTATTAGCTGAGCTAAAGCAATTGGAAGGGCCTTTCGGCAATTTGAGGTGATTTGGTACATATGAAAGTGTTTTACAGATGTGATCATGATCTAGTAATATGCCTTGGAGATATGGAATGTAATGTTGTAGACGTTGGGCATGTTGCAGTACTATGTATACAAGTTCATTGCCTGAAACGCGTCTTTATCAAACAATTTATGTATGATTTGTGTGTTTATTGTTTAACGCTGCACTGAGAAATAGTCAAACTATGTGGCGGCGGTCTGAAAATATTCGCGTCTTGTACCGACAATCCAGTGATTGACATCATGAGCATCAGGTTACTTAATTGGGATACGATGACGAACCCGATCTGAACACCTCCTACGACATGCATGAGTTGCTGAAGAACAATAACCGGACCTTTATATGTCTTTATGGCAGATGCGCGGTGGGTAGCCTAGTGGTTAAAACGTTCGCTCGTCACGGTACAATGTGTGAAGCCCATTCTTGATGTCCACCACCATTATATTGGTGGAATATTGCTAAAAGCGGCATAAACATATACTCACTCACTCTATGCAAGAACTAGGGCACGAGTGGGGCTGTCCTTCCATCGGGTGTCAGAAACCAATGTACCAAATCCAGCTTGCCTTGATTATGAGTCCTTTATTCCTTTATATCAATGATTTACCAAAAAGCTAAACCCTCAGACCATCTTGTTGGAGAGTCTTTCAACACCAAACTGACGAATCATGATGCAACCGAAATACTGTTTCAAGCAACTCAGCTATGTCCACTATGCTAAGACAAGCTTGTACCCTTCTCTGAATCCATGCAAATCTATACCTGTCAGTATATTCACTGTATTTATCAAAGTCTCACTGTTGAAATACAATGTCATCACCGACAGAGGCAGCATTAGATATATATCGAGAAGAATGAAATATATTTTACGGAAATCAGCAGGATCATTTATAGAAATCCTTTTACGACATTTTTTATAACCAACTTCTAATGTCTTCAGTGTAGATTCCTATTTCAATGACTGGGTCTTTTCACAATTTCATTATAACACAAAAAGATGGAAGAAAGCCAATATGAAATATTTCATGCTCTTGTAATCAGAAACACGATCAGGTCGACAGTAGCTCATCTTCACGCGAAAATAAGGATTTCCGGCTAAAAGAGTTCTGGAGAACATAAAAGGTTCCTTTGAGGATATACGATCCCAAATGTAATAGGACGTCATCATGCCATGTTGGATACAGAACGGATTTCGTTACATGCCCTTGATGTGCCACATGAAACAAATGAAAGTTATCTTAATTATCAAGATGAATCTTAATTATCGCATCTCAGGTGTAAACAGGTACCAGACAATGATTCATATGAAAGCGCGTTGGTGCCACATTCTGAAGAACTTCGTCTGCGTAGAATACACTATCTTCCACGAAGACGATACTTATCTGAAAAACGTCATCTGCGTAGAATATACTATTTTCCACGAATACGATACTTTATCTAAATTAATGGCCCTAACATACACTTAGATAATACTGCTCACATCTGTAAAAAGATGCTATCATTATATACAAAACTGAAAGCATCTATACGAACAATGATTTGTATCATCTAGATGTGGCGGTTACTGGCCTCCGTAGGTTCACTGACAACTTAAGATTCGTAGTTTCCTGCAATATGAGGTGGCATTTGCGAAATGAAAGAATGGATCTTTCAAAGAGAACCGAAGCTTCGTAAACAACACTAGTATCACTCACAGACATTCATATTTGATATAATGTATTGTCATGGATGGCAACGGTGTCATGAAAAGCATATTTCTGGGATGGAATCTGTTTTCTGTTCGACTGACAGCAACCAGTCCTAATTGGTACCTGATAAACATGTTTGTATATTTCTTTAATAGGCCAACGGCCAACATGACAAATACATCATACATACTTTCAAATGCGCATTGCCAACATTTTCCTCCCCCCCCCCCCCCAACCCAACCCAACCCACTTGCAAAAACCTTTCGTGACAGAAGATAGCTCTAAAATGGAAATAAACATTCATGGATAATTCAGATTATAGTTTTGCTTTACCTGAAATATATGATAAACAAATGTGGCTAAGTTGAAGGATAATACTTCAACTTTAGTTTGTAAAAGACTTATAAACTTCATCATGTTTGGAGACTTGTATAAACCCGTATCACAGAATTAAAGTTATATTCCAATATTCCAACTATATGGAGGCTGTCTGTAAATAATCAAGCCTGGACCAGACAATCCAGTGATCAACAGTATGAGCATCGATCTACGCAATCGAGATACGATGACATGAGTCAACCAAGTCAGCGAGCCTGACCACCCGATCGCGTTAGTCCCATCTTACGACAAGCATGGGTTACTGAAAACCAATGTTAACCCGGATCTTCATGGGTTGATTGTCCTCTATAACGATTAGGTCATAAAACACAAACATCTTTTGCTTCGGCGTCTCAAAGCTCTAACACGGCCACAATCCTAGTCAGTGCTGAAACTACTTTCATCCAAAACCACATTCCTTCCCGAGTGCCGAATGTCGATATTGTGCCCATATCTGAAGTGTGGGTCGATGACGTAGAGCTTAACGACTTGAAAATTCTGACCGATGATTGGTCTTATGAATGTCCTTTGGGTCATTCGAGAAGTTGCACATTGGAATTTATTGTGAAGAAGTGGTGTCACCTTGTATCGATCTTGTCTGTCTGACATAACTTGTCACCCACAATCATATGTACTGTTGGTCAGTTGATGAAGACTGTGGAATGATGGACACCAATATGTTTGCCTACTCGTGGCATGTTCCAACCAGCTTCAGTAAGACCAATTGCCTTTGTCGGGATTTCTCGCGTCACTCGCTAAAGGATGTATTTGTGTCAAACATTAAAGTATAACTTCAAAACCAACACAAAATTTGAGTCTGACAAGATTTGAGTTCAAGGAAGAAACTAAAACATTCTATGTCAGAAAATGTTCCAGGAAAGGTGATGCAATTATTACATGTTGCGAACTCAGGACCTACCAACTGCTCATTCAACTGTTTACTTCCTGTGTCTGTGCTAGGATGATGCCTGCAGGTAGAGGACAAGTGAAAATACACAAGAACGCGAGGCCCTAGGAATTAACATTCTTCTCTCTTACATGCATAAAAGAAAAACAAAACGTTTTCATGATCGAGGTGTTTGACTATTCAATCTATTTGAATATTCTCAGCTGCTTTACTTTGTTGTTCTCTGCCGTTTTGCTTTGCTTTTCGGTGCAATTTGTGTTATGGATTGAATATCTGCAAACACGGAAATAAATGATTTTCCTGAAAATATTTCTTATTTCTTGAATACCAAAGAAAGCACAATAAATTAGTTTTTTCAAGACAGGTCTTTTGTTCTTTTACATACGAAGATTTCCTATGGCCACTCCTAAACAGGCTAAATATAGCACAATCAAAGTTACATTATATTATTGACCGACATAATTTCAGATCACGGTGGCTACCCTTAAATGATACCGCCCATCAAATATCTTTGTGATTCTGAGTGTACGCTTTAGGATCCCAATCAAGGTGTATATACATCAGCGAGCCGACCGACCGATCCCGTTAGTCGCCTCTTATGACAAGCATGGTTTTCTGGAGACCAATTCTAACCCGATTATTCATGGATGGTAATTACCATTTGTGCTGGAATGGACTGGTTTTTGCATATCAGGGATACAGTATTCTAAGAGTGATGCATTCCTTGCCAAATCAGAGATAAACGGTGTATCATAAAGACATGATCCGACATCTGCTCGGTTGTAAACTGCCTTGACAGTAAACACAGGCTGATTTAGTGAGACAACAATTTAGAAACGTTGTCAATGTAAGCAGTTCTGTCAATTTGTCTTTGTTTCGTTTGCAGGTTGTTCGTAACACACGACATAGGCTACAATTACAACTTTGAACGCAGCTACTTTTCAGATTGTTTTTGCAAAGACAGGCATGCAAATGTAAATTGTTCTTAGCTGATAGTATATTCACCGTGTAATGTTACATTCATGCACATGTCCATTGTATGACAGTAAAGTACTTCGAACATAAATAATCGCAATGTAATTGTGACAGATTTACAGGAATATCTGTTTATGGAACAACGCAATGCCTGATACAGTACAGAATGAATTATAAACTGTGAGCCTACTCAATCAGTTACTTAGAAGTACTGATGCTAAGCATGGATCCACAGTTGTAACATAATGGTGGTCAATACCGTTTTGTTTGCTTCTAGTACGTATTATGTATACATGCAGTAAACAATGTATCTGTAATTGCAAATATATATATCGTGGACAACACGATGTCAAGCTTAATGCAACTGGTGCTGTCTGTCTCTGAACTATATTTTTACTTCCCTCCCAGCCTGCAGTCTTGCATGGAGTCTTCATTGTTCCTGTGTTGAGGAATCTCACATCCCCATCTTCCAATCCCAAAAGAATTGGTCTTCAGCAACCAGCGGGATCGTGTGGTCGGGCTCGTTAACTTGGTTGATGCATGTCGTCGTATTCCAATTGTACAGATGTAAGTCGAAGGATTGTCTGGTCCAGATTCGATAATTTACAGACAGTCGTCAAATAGTCATTTCAGAGGACAAGGCTGATCCAGTGGCACAACAAGGAACTGCAGAGTTGCGTCCCTTAACCTTGACATTATCTTTTAAAACAAGCAATGAATCGAAATGTTCCCTTCTCTAACTAACTCTCTCCGAAGTTTTGAAGACAAACAGTGAAAAGTTGTGTTTTATGTCGAATCGGAAGCAAAAACATATTTGCTGATATGTTTTTACACACACACACAAACACACACACACACAAACACACACACACACACGGTTTGTACTTGAATAAGCCTATGGATCCAGTACCATTACAAATCCACAGTAAAACGACAGTAATGATTAATGATAATCAGGTGAAGGAGACACCCTACTGATACACGACCTCAACACACTAATCTCCATCTACTACAGATGTAACGTAACGCCAGGTATGTCGACACCGTCGTTGTGGAGGACTACACTCGACTTCATTACTGAACATTGATTTTCATCCTATGTATCAAAGCTAAGGCAGGGCAGTTATGTAGGCGATACATAAAAGAAAGTCTGAAGCATCAGAGCAGTTTGTTTGAAGGATTGTCCGATGCAATTTCCTACTTTAACTTGAACTATGCGTCCGAGTGTCTTCAAGTGAACATCAATCTACACAAATGGGATGCTATGACAGGTATCAACCAAGTCAGCGAGACTGACCACCCGATCCCGTTAGTCGCCTCTTGTGACAAGCATGGGTTGCGGAATACCAATTCTAACCCGGATCTTCACGGGTTCAGTGGCGGATAAGCAAACCGGTGATGTGAAGTAATAACAACGAAATGCCCCATAACTGACGGGTGCCTACTTGTAATCATCGAGTGACAATTCCAGTCCCTGCTTTTCCTATGCTGGAGTTATGACACCGGTGCATTGCGCACAAAAGAAATGACGTGACAAGTGTCACGAATGGAGTAATGAGCGGCTACATGCAACCGTGACTAACAGATCCCTACAACTAAGGGAGGTAACTCTGCAAAGTTATGACATTGCATAACCAAGTAGAAAATGCCATCCTCAATCAACACAAAACAAAGGATCTTGACTGTGTAATGGTAGCCATTCAAATTCCTGTTGTTATATACCGGTGCATTGCGCAGAAAAGACATTTTGACACATTTGGATCACGTGTTAATTTGATCTCCCAGTCTTTGAGTATCTCTCAATAGCTTCCTCTAATATGTTATGCTGACCTTTAGCGCCTTGACATAATCACGTCACTATCGAATAACCCATGCTAGCATTAATCCTAGTCGGGCTCACATACACCAATATCACATATATGAGCATGCCAGAAGTTAACTACCTGCATTTAGATCCCAACGACAATGGATAAACTTGGCTCGCCTCATAAACATTGGTGTAAGTGGCTTCCTAAAATCAGGTATCACCATGACTGTCAATCACACGCAGTAAATGAGTTGTAGAAACTATATATGGGATACTGGTTTCATTATCCTTCAGATGTGAATAGATTAAAGTACATAACCTGAGTCAGAGCAATGCTTACAGAAGCATATTTATAGCATGCATGTTTCCATTTCCAATGATGTTTATTACTATTGATTGTACACATCAAGTGCCCAACAAGTAAATATAATGCCGCTTTCTAACTTCAAGAGTTCTTTACGTTTCATATTAAACCATGTACAAATGGCTATTATGAATATGATTTTTCTTAACTTTAACTGAATTATAGATACAAATTGGTAATTACTATTTTAACGATTAGACTTCGGATCCTGGATTTCAAACCTTAAAGACCATGGCCATCACTCTGTTTCATCTTGTATGTTAGCTATGTTTAGATTGTGATGTTATATTTGGGTTTGATCATTTTGGACACATTGTACAGTGTGTGACTCGTTTGGAGCAAAGATTGAAATTACAGTTGGTCAGTGTACGTTGTCCGAAATACGACTGTAGGTCTCCAAGGAAACCACTTGGCCTACAGATACTGAAACTTCGCATGGATGATCCAAGCAATATGATGTTTCTAAAATGTTCGAAAAAAATGAAACAAGCTTGAGGTTTTCTTCTGTTAAGTTTCATATCTTATGCGTGGATTGATGCTCAAGATGTTGATCACTGGATTGTCTGGTCCAGATTATTTACACACCGCCGTCATGTAGCTGGGGCAGTAGTTGACAATAAACAAACAAACAAACCTAAGAGAGACGCGTGACAGTACAAGACCTGACTGAGCATGTGCCATCGAACCCCGCCGGTGCGGATTAAAATTACGATTTCTGAAAAAGGTTATTTATAAACAACAGTGACATTGATAGAATATTGCTGACTCGGCGAAACAAATCCCACACGCTTTTTCAATGTTTCATGGTTTAAACTGCACCTGCAATTTATCAAATAGTGGGAATGTCTTTAACATAGACTACTGGCGGATCAGATACAGGCTTAGAGCGATAATGAATAGGTTGCAAAAAAAGGGTCCACTTCCACATGTTGATGTATAATGGTTGACACCACCGGAGGTAACCGAGACCAAACCTCCACTCCTCGGATGATGCAGATTTTCTGTAATTACATTTAATGATGTTTTGAAACATGTTTTGTAAAAACATGTGACATATTGGACATGGCTGTTTGATAGAGTTAAATGCTTAATCATGGAGCCCTTGCTGGGAGACAGTGTTGGATAACATGAATGTGGCAACAATACTTTAGTGAATCAAACCCACGTCAGTTTGACCCACGAATTTCACTCGGCCTTGAAGATACAAATTACATATTCAGCATAGCAGTAACCTTCCGATAACCCATCTCTAATTTCAATAAATATCATAGATATCCCAGTTGTGTAGATCGATGCTGATTAATGGTTTGTCTGGTCCAAACTCAATTATGCACAGACCGCCGTGATATAGCGGGGAAATTTTGCCGAGTGCGGCATTAAACAACATACAAATATATCTTCCAGTGGAACTAGTGAGACGATTGGACTGAACGAATAAATGGAAAGAAACGTCATTATTCCTGACTGGGCAGATACAATCTTGTAAAAACCATAAAAGAAGGCTGGCCGATGTGAACTCATCTCATGAAAACTACATTACGTTTGTCGCGTCATAGCTGACTGCATTTCCCCTTTGAGTTACCAGTCTGAGGTCCGATGGGTGTTACAAGATATGTATTGAGGAACCCAAATATGTGGCTTGGTATTGTAGAACACATTCAGCTTGTAAAATAGATACCCCTGCTGCTAACCGACAGTTTCAACACTTGTTCGGGTGCAAATGTACAAATTGATCTTTCAGTAACCGATTTCGGCTGGTTTCTTACAATAAGCCATAAACACAACTTTGAGCAACGTGTCACGTGTCCCAGCTCTATTTGATACATTTGATGAACTTAATCATTTGCATATGACTATAAAACCTAAGTTTTCTTGGTGTCGTGAAGTAACCATCCCTACACGCATTGCTCTAAAAACTATTTCTGTCCTTTCTTACGTGAATTGATTACAATAAATAAGTGAGTCGCGTCGGAACGGACCCTTTCGATGTGAGCCTAGGTCAAAGACACTATTTAAATGTAATTCCCTGTACATCACGCCTGAGGCTGGTAGTATCAAATCAAAGCTGACACTTGTCTGTGAAACTCTGATCAAACATAATGAAAATCGATCATTCGATCGCCAATCTTTTGTACTTGTCAAACAGACAGTGGTAGCATTCTACTGATATTTACTAGGGTACTATGACATATGAAAAGACTAAGATGGTTTAGGTATACTGGATCACAGTCTAGGCCTTTAAAGCCCCACAATCAGGGCATGAACGATTAGAAATCGACACGAGCGTCTGTCAGTTGATGTGAAGGTAATCGTTGGTGACAGATTTGTTAAGTCTGGATTCTCCGAAAGTTATTTTGGCGTGTCTACGGCATTAAGAACATAGCATTTGACGGGAATCGTATCGATGGCCTTCATACTTCATAAACCTTTCATCTTTAATGAGTAGAAAACCGGAACAATATCATCACAGGCCGCTTTCCAAAGTAATTTTCTTCGTTTGTTTAAAAGTCAAAATACATAAACTCTCCTGTGACAATTTATTATCAGGTAATATCCCTGTTCTAGGGAAACCCACCATCCTATAAGGTGAGAGAGCGAGTTTAGTTTTTAGCAATATCACGGCGAGGGACACCAGAAATAAGCTTCACACATTACACCTATATGGGGAATCGAACCAGGTCTTCGGCATGACGAGCGACACTTTAACCACTGGGCTACCTCCTGAAAGGTGTGTTCAAGACTCATTCTTTAAAACGAATATACAAACCAGATTAAATAGCAACATAAACACAATCATCTTAATTCATTTTCTTAAAAGGAAAAACATGTAATTTTTGTGACAATTTACACAATAATAATTCGGTAATATTTCACAAGATATCCTACAAAAAGTGTTTGTATCCGTCCAAACAGGAACTTGGTTGTAGTATTCCGGTTACAGCAGACTTTAGTCTGGAATCGTAAACACTGTAGCTTTGAAGCTTCATTTTCCGCCGCTCAAAGACCTTGCACAATAGAGTTTGCCCAAGGCAAGTGTATGCTGTTCATTTATAAGAGCCATGTTTACTACCTTCCAATCCCATGAAACGTGGCATACATTGTTTGGAATATATCTTCATGACATTTCGTTGCAAACAAACAGAACACTTCTGTGGATGCTATCACTGTAAAACATATCGTCATGCAGGAAAATATCAATATTTTCAACCACTCCAGCATAAACAGTATGCATAAAACAATGTGTCAAGAGTATGCTTCTGTTATTAAATAATCTACGTAAACAGAATTATTGTATTGAGGCTTATATCCAACAGCCTGCATTAGTTCTTGAAATTTCTGACCATGATATCAAGGTGTGAAAATGTATCGCGTAAATAGTTTTCCCTATGATATTTAGTTTAAAATGTTAAAATTCTGAGTTTTAAGAATTAATTTCAAACATTTATGGATGTATGAACGTTTATCTTACCTCACACATAAATGTCGCTTTCTGATTGGCTGAGCGCTCTTCTGTTATTTTCTATGTACCCCGCTTACAAGCGAGTAACATTTCAATGTACCCCGCTGTCAATGGCAACTCATTTGGTACTTAATGGTAGTAATTCTTTATCTCGAATAACATTGAATCACGTATGATGTACGGAAATTACTGATGTTTTGCGAATGCACATCGATGGAAGGGAGATAACTCTCTATCCGCTTTTCTTGTCAGCAAAATCTAGCGAAGGCTAACAAAAGGATTTGTACCCGTGCTTTAAACAATTCAAAATTAACACTAGGAACAAAATTAAGGTGTTCGGTAAGATAAATACGTTCTGGCTCAGGGAACATAAACAAACATCGAGGGTACATCAACCCATGCCTCCCCCCCCCCTTCGTGAGCAGTGAACAACTTATAATGTCTGGCTCGGTAGAACCTTACAAAGGAACAGCCAGATTACTGAGACTCACGCATGAAGCCTTATGTCGACAAGATGGGCAGAACAATACGACTACAACGGTTTATCTCGTCAATTATTTGTCAACTAATACGGGACTGGTGTAAACGTCTATATATCAATACCCGTGGCACCAATCACATTAAATGAGTGGCATCATTGGGCGAGTATGCGACAAACGCCCCTCCTCCTGTGTTATCAGCCAACAAAGAAGAAATAGTCCGTATAGGGGCGTGGTTGTTTTTGGCATGAAGAAGAGAGAATATGCATACAAAGGAGGGGGCCAATAATGTTAGAAACTCACACAGAATTCGGGGTGGATTTTACATTGAAACAATATTAGTCTGAAAATTACTAATCTTATTAGCTTGACCGAGCTTTGATATGAAGCTGTTTACCTAACAACGTATTGGGAATGCTGTATTATTGTTTCTCATCAATCGAGTATTAAGTGGCTATATTACACTCAAAATAGCCGTACATATCAATCCAATTTGATATGAAGATATTTAACAACATCGTAATGGACAATGGATTCATTACCGTAACTCGAGAATACTTTCTTGTTGAGTAAACTTACAAATATGTAAATTGTACGGTTTGTTTTACGAGAATTCAACCGAATACCTGAGCTAATCAACGTATTTTGAAGATCAGATTTCCTCATAAATTCCCCTCTTCAATTGTCAAGCAACAAGATAGATAACAAGATAGGATCCAAGAATTGCCATCGATGGTCACTATGGCCAGTAACCATAATCGTATTCACATTTATAGAACCAATCAGTCCAAGCCGTTTCCCTGAAAAGAAGAGGCCAAACACTGCTTTAACAGCTGGATGTTTGGCATTGTTTGTCCACTGTGGTAAACTGACTCTCGTGTCAACTGTGTTTTGATACACATGTGGGAAACAAGCCGTTAATAGTCCTGGTTGCCTTGATGTTCTGGCATGTTCTGTGGACAGTGATTCCACAACGTAATGAAGTAAGTAGCCCAGTAATGAACTCCTTTGGAGGGAGCCCACGACAAAACGGACAAGGACAAAAATAATTTATGTAATTCCCTTTAAAACAAGCCTGGGTCTGCCAGCATAAAAACAAAGCTGACACATGTATGTGAAACTCTGATCAAACAGGATGAAAATAGATAATTTGATCACCAATCTTTTGTACTTGTCAAAACAGGCGGGCATTACACTGACATTTACAACAGTATTGAGACAGAGAAGAGACTAAGGATTTATTTTATATTCCGGTAGTCACATTTGGCCTTGTAAACCCCACACTCATTGCACATGCGTTTGAGACCTAAACGGAAACACATTCGGCACGATCCTTCACAAGAACTGAACAATGGGTAGTGGGAAATTATTCTGGAACCAAACCGGTACCTGTTTGCATGTATCAGATAAGATGTTTGAACGTGGATTAGCCTTGAACTGATGGCTTCTCCCATGTCACATGACTGCCTGTAAACTTTTAATCATTGATAACGAACAAGATTAAAGAACAATAAGAAATCTTTTGGTAACAATAATGTTCGCGAAAGGAAAATAGAAAAACATATCTTGTAACAATCCATACAATAACAATTAGTTAATATTTCACAATAAAATCGACAAACTCCTTTTCACACCCATAAGAAGTCTCTGCCAAGGTCATAGTCGCTTGTACAATTCTGACTAGATTATGAATGTGTGTTTGACATGAGATGTTCGCACAAAGGTGAGCGTATCCTGCCCCACTCGACACAAACATATGCAAAAGCTAAACAGTTGTTTACCTGAAAATAGAGAATTGCATTGAGTATGATTTTGTTAATGATTTTGAAATGTCCTTCACATGTTCACCATAAAAGGATGCTGCAACACGCCATTCGAGGAATGTGTTTGTATCTTCAAAGCAGGAAGTTGGGTGTAGTATTTCAGTTGAACATGACTCTAGAACAGCAAGTACTGCAGCTTTGAAGTTTCATTTTCTGACAGCGATGCTCAAAGACATTGGACAAAACAGTTGGCCCAAGGCAAATGTATGACATTCACTTACAAGAGCCTTGCTTTGCTTACTTCTTCACAAACCTAGGAAACGTGGCATGCATTGTTTGTGATAACTTTTCATGACATTTCGCTGGAAAAAAACAGAACACTTCTGTGGATCCTATCACCGTAAAGCATGTTGATATTACATATTGCCATGCAGGAAATTATCAATTTATTCAAAGAAGTCTACACAAACATTCTTTGTACAATAATGTTTCAAGAATATTTTTTTCTGTAATTTAATGACTTACGTAAACAGAATGATTGTATTGTACCTTATGTTAAAAGATCCTTGTTTACCACTTTCCAATCCTATGAAACGTGGGGTGGATTGCTTCTGATATTTATGACTCTTCGTGCCTTGACAAGACGCTTCTATGGATGCCTTTACATATCAATATATGTAGTATCACTATTTTCAAAATTAAAGAAACCCGTGAAGATCCGGGTTAGAATTGATCTTCAGTAACACATGCTTATCGTAAGAGGCGAGTAACGGGATCGGGTGATCAGGCTAGCTGACTTAGTTGACATATGTCATCGTGTCCCATTTGCGTAGATCGATGCTCATGATGTCGATCACTGGATTGTCTGATCCAACTTTGAGACCGCCGCCATGTAGCTGGAATATTGCTGATTGCAGCGTAAAATTATACTTACTCACTCACTCAAATAAAAGACGTCAACATTAACAGTCTGCATACACTAATGTGTCAACAATAAATATTCCTTTTTGCATTGACTGTTTATAGTTCGCTTCTGTATGTTGCTGACTTCAGCTTGACAAGGACAAAAACAGAAGCGACAAAACCCTAGCCCCATTCATAAGAAATCTCTGATGACAGCAGAGACATTTTCACAATTCCAACTATGCCATTTGAGTATTAAATCACCATTAAACAGTGGCAAAGTTTTCCACATGTCTACCATAAAGCTGTTTGAAAGCTTTGCCGATGCTTTGAAAGTTGTAACTCACATGGCGCTCTTTCAAATCTTGATAAAAAGAGGGCATCGAAGTACTAATGCTTTTGGAATATTGTTTGACATAAAGGGGCATTTGACATTTGGAAAGTCACCCCTCTTGTCATGCAGCCTTGTGGAGATGTATTTGTGTCACTGTGAATCTTTATGCATAGATCTAAATATGAAACACAGGAAGGGTCACACTGGTCTCCTTCATTTCACGTTCTGTTGGGTGGAAGTGGAAGGGGGTTGGCTGTTTGATTGTTACCGAGCGACAACAGATCTGAAGCTTAAGTTATATTTTTACCTTGTTTTGATTTTGCCAGACTAATCTGAAATTCTGACTTATATTCATAAAGAGTTATACAAACGCACGGGATGCACAAAACGTAGTTGCCTAAAATCTTCAACACGAATGGCATCATGCCATACAACACTACAACATATCCAGGAGGTTTTAGTCCTCTCAGTATGTTGGAGGAAACTTGTCCAAGACGCTGTGTTATACAGAGGAAGACAACTATTGATCAGGGAGAATGTTTGCAGTGTTTGTCCATTGAGGTAAACTGACCTTCACGTCACCGGTTTTGATACACACGAAGAAAACAAACCTGAAATAGCTTTGGTTTGTTTGCTTCTGTGGCATGTACGCTTGTGTTCAGCCATCACACAACCCAACGATGTAAGCCGCCACAGAAGATCTAGCATAAAGAATTTAAAATTCAATGAAATTCCCTGCAAATGAAGCCTGGAGCTGGCAGCATCAAATCAAAGCTGACCCATGTCTGTGAAACTCTGCTATAAAATAATGAAAATCGATTCTTCGATCACCAATCTATTCTACTCGCAGACAGGCAGAGCTACCGTTCTGCTGACATACACTACGGTAATAAGACATATGAAAAGACTGAGATGGGTTTTAGATATTCTGGTAGTCACAAGGGCCTTTTAAGCCCTAAATTCATGGCATGAATGTTTAGAAATCGACACGTGCGTCTGTGGGCTGATGTGAAGGTAATCGTTGGTGACAGATTGTACAAGTCTGGATTCTCCGAAGAGTTATTTTGGCGTGTTTATGTCAAAGTCAATGTCGGATTAGAAGTGAATGGTATTTTTTTGGTAAATTTTCGCTAAATGTAGCATTGCTAATGACCGGAGGACAAAAGGTAAAGGCTAATGCTAAAATAGCCATGTAATATGTCTTTATTACATAGTCTACCAAGGACATGAACAAAGGAATTGTGACATTTGTAAGCACCGACAATTAAAAACATGCTGACAAACATGCTGTGTCATACTTCAGTTGTGAGATGTGGAAAAACTGGAACCTTCGGTCTTGTTTCAGGATTGAAATAAACATCGTTGTTGGAAACAAAAGTTGTTACTGTTGGAAGCCTTTTTCAGAAACAAAGTTATTATAGTTCGTACATATTAGCCGGCCAGAACAGATCAGTTAAAACTGATGATGGTCTAAATGATACTTATTTAATCTGTATGTATTTGTATGCCAAATTGAAAGAATTCCTCTACTTGACCTGTAAGCACAGATGTATTATTCCGGCAACAATGTCACAATATATGTCTAAATGTAATATGAACATTATCAAACACCCCATAGACGAGGTAGATCCTTATGCCCGAAGGGGTTGGGGGACACTAGAAATGCGCCTCACATATTGTACCCATATGCGGTATCGAACCTGGGTGTTCGGCGTGACGAGTGAACGCTTTAATCACCAAAGGCTTCTAAGAATAAAAATTAGAAGAGGATGATGCTGATACTGATGATGATGTAGATGAAGATGATGGTGCTCTGCTGTAACTATGTCCCATCTGGCCTAACATGGACGCTAATCACTACACAAATACCACAGACTGGATGTCACATGTACAAAATGCTTTAGATGTCAACGGGAATTATTCAAAGTGCCTGCGATTCAAATTATAGCTTTTCGTCAATGACAATGGCAAGTTCTGGCTTCCTTTTGAATATTTACTGTTCAAACTACAGAACTGCTCTCACTTTTATTACGTTGAGACTACACCATCAAATACACTCATTTTAAAATTAATCCATTGTACACAATAACATTAAAATCCCATCGTTGCGGGGATACAACGATCCGAGGACATCCCATTACGGGCCACATGACACCGCACAGAGTGTCAATTACTAGTTTGATCGGACAAATAACTATCGGAATGAGTTTTGTATACATGCAGCCTAGAAAAGGTTAACATGAGGTATTCCGAATGACATTTACAAACTATACTACAGATTCCTTCAAAATCATCATCTCTCCCTTCAGTGGGGTAAACATTAAAGAGGAAGAGACTTGCATTGGCAGTTAACTTGTGCTGTAGAATCCTCTTGCTTAGCTTTCAAATTTTACATTGATATTTTCCAAAGATGGTCTTCAATTGAAGTCACCAGTTTGAAAAAAATGAAACACTATTGAGGTCGGTGAATGTTTGCCAGAGGTTGTTCCTGTAATGGGAAATGACATTTCACCTGTAATGGGAAGTCCTCAGATCTTTGTTTGAAGGAAACAGGAACCAGCACCTGATTCCCCTCTCGCCTGTTTTGATAACGACCAAAATATTAATCAGAGATTGTTTTTCACAAGAGTTGCTGCAGCTGTTTCATGGTTTCTATATATATTTAAATATGAGTGAGTGAGTGAGTGCGTGAGTTTGACTTTACGCCGCTTTTAGCAATATTCCAGTTATATCACGGCGAGGGGACACCAGAAATGGGCTTCACACATTATACCCGTGTAGGGAATCGAACCCGGGCCTTCGGCGTGACGAGCGAACGCTTTACCCACTAGGCTACCCACCGCCCATTTAAATATGAGGAGACATCATAGGCCACAACTGCCGCCAGAGAGTGTTGTATAATATTATAGTCACGTGAACCAGTGAAACTAGTTAAACATGTTCCAAAACGGATTCCTTCCAATTCTGCCCTTTTATGATGATGTATATCGATTATAACGGGTCAGTGATAAGTTGGTCGAGTTGAAGTTTCAGATATGCAGTCACAGGTATCCGAACCACTGAGGTTGTAAATGCGAGGTAAAGTTTTCAGATTCCAAATAGACCACAGGTATGGAGAAAGGGATACACTTTTCCGGGTTCTTGACAGGAGTACTCTGGAATCTCCACGAGGTGTACACTGAGACTCGGGTTATTCGGCCAGGAATCCCCACAGAAAGACCATTCTGCGTCAATGGGGACATGCATTCTACACCAGAGCCCCCACATAGAGACAACCAGTTCTGGACACGTATATTCTGCCCGGAATCCCCATACAGACACATTCATACGCCATTCAAGACATGCATACACAGGCGTATCATACACTGAAGAGCTATTCTGAATCCCAAAAGAGAGACAATGTAATGTGTACTTATTGTGCAAAAGAATCCCGCATGTACGTTAGCATTTGGCACTCGGAGACATTCATGAGATAATTTGGGCTTATTATCCACCGATGTCTCACATAGACACATCCATGAAGCTTTGGGGTTATATCCTCCACTGCCTCACTTTGGGCTCATTGGGACATATTCTGCTTCGGATTCAGGAGTAGTGTTGAACTTTGCAAACTTTCAAGTTCGATCCAATTCATTACTGGCCTCTGTCTACATACAGTAACCTGGCATTGTCGATAGACGGTGATGCCAACCTAATACGAACCTCCGACCGGAGCAATCGCTGAGTGTTTGTCGGACTGAACATTTATCGTCGATATGGACGGCCGAAAGTGCTCTTCCCAAAATAAAACTCTGCACTCCCTACGATGTCGATTGTACAATCTGCTTAAGGGCATGCATTTGGCTAAAAGAAAATGTTTACTTATCCATTAGCCAAATGAGGTAACAAAACACCCTGGTCTGTCGATTATTGAAAAATCGATGATTTTTCTTGGTTTGTACACATGGTTGTATTCTCTTTGTATGAGAATGTTTACTGAAGGGATATAAACTTATGTCCCTTACGCTGATACCATCTAAGAAGAACTGATTAGGTGAGAACCTGCACCGCGAGGATTGTATCTAAGGGAGATAACTGTCATCTGTTTAGTGTTCAAAGTTCTCGGATAAACAAAGTTTGGATGGGAAGTGGTACAATTTTCCAAAATTAATAATAATATTTTTAGGAGGTTTTCACAGTTAAATGCCATAAGTAACAACTCTGATTTTCATATTTTTGTCCTGAAAATGAACGGCTTAAGTATTGTCATGATCAAGGATAACTTCAAGATGCAGGGAAGAGTGAGCCAAAGATAAGTCTTTGCTACTTTTAGTGTGACTCTACGGCTTCTGTTGTTAGGTTTATTGATTTGATGCATAGAATGGCGGTGAGATAATGTTTGCTTTTACTTTTGTAAAATCTCTTTTTAAGATGTCAACGTTTTCACGGTTGCGTTTTATGGTTTTCACTTTTTCACAAGGCGAATGTTACCATACAAGGCAGAACATGATTATCCTTTCATGGACACCTGGTGTCACCAGTGATTTTCAGTGATCCATTCAGTGCCAATTTGCCATTTGGATTCTGTTCATGCGGATAAATGAATTTTTCTCTGAATTTAGTAGTTTGTGTACCCTGAATATATTGAATACTGAGCATCAGTCCAACATCAGGGCTAATCAACAGTCTACAATATACAAACAGTGCATTCACGAGGACATTTTTGAACCAAGTCGGCGAGCCTGACCACCAGATCCCATAAGTCGCCTGTTCCGGCAGGCATTCCCAAGCCATGACGCGAGACCATAACCCGGAAGTGAGTGAGGTTAGTTTTACGCCGCTTTTAGAAATATTCCAGCAATATCACGGCGGGGGACACCAGAAATGGGCTTCAGACATTGTACCCATGTGGGTAATCGAACCCGGGTCTTCGGTGTGACAAGCGAACGCTTCAACCACAAGGCGATCCCGCCGGAAATAAACGTGCAAACAAAACTATGCTCATGACGAGGGCTTACCGGATTGTTATTTCAATTTGTCCTCCTGTCAGGAGGCTGTCTGTAAGAAAATCTCATTTTGAACTAGAAAATATAAATAATACAAGCGAGAAAAGCCTTTCCATAGCAACACAAAACGTTTCTTCCAAACTCCAGATTTTATGAATCCCTATGAATAGTGACGATACCCGATACAAACGGAAGGATGGGCGTAATACTATCCCGCCCCACGATGGCGCCAGTCACAGGAATGTAACATTTGCCAAATTACAGTTGCCAAATATGAATTATTGATGAAATAAACACTTGCACACGCATGAAAACCCTGATTTCAACACGCCAACTTCATTTTGTCGTCAGTCATATGAGGCGCCCACCTCTTTAATACTCTTCCAGTTTGGACAGTGTATAATTATCATCGTCCTTTACCTTGCATCTCTATGTAGAGCTCTCAAAATTGCTGAAATAGCATTATTTACTCACTCACTCTTCCGCCAAGTTGAAGGTAGCTCTTTGTACTTTAATTGTACTCCAGCAAATGCGGGTACGAATTCAAAGCCACATGGATACAATCTTGAAAGCTATTTTGATACTTCAAGGCCGGAATCGACAAATGTCGGTTTCTTGTGTGTGTCCAAATCGATCTGGTTTAACATGTACGTTCATGGTGTGGTTATAATGTACATGTCGAGAGCTATGTTTGTTATAAATTGACATATTCTCCCTCAGATGCCAAAGTATAGTCGGAGACAAACAAGTGACCATTGTCCAGGGAGGGCAATGGAATCCTGGAACCCATGTACTTGGACAATAGGACAGTGAGCACATGGTGCTTAGTACATGTTGTGTTACCTGGGAACGAGAACGTGGATTCTGTTGAGCTCATCCTGTGATTCGAACCGGGTTAGTTCTGCAACCCTGCTTGCAAATGGTG
The DNA here is from genome assembly GCF_003918875.1 of Haliotis rubra. Taxonomy (NCBI): domain Eukaryota; kingdom Metazoa; phylum Mollusca; class Gastropoda; order Lepetellida; family Haliotidae; genus Haliotis; species Haliotis rubra. The sequence continues at coordinate 192,471 of NW_025767147.1, forward strand.
ACTAATGGGATCGGGTGTTCAGGCTCCCTGACTTGGTTGACACATGTCATAGTATCCCATTGCGTAGACCGATACTGATTGATGTTGATCACTGGATTGTCTGGTACAGACTCGAATATTACAGACAACCGCCACACAGCTGGAATATTGCTGAGAGCGGCGTTAATCAACTAACAAACCAAACCAGAGACCACTGATGACGACAGGTTATAACTGCGGAATCTATAGCGGGCAGGATTGTGAACTAAGAATGTCCATTACAGCTATAATGACTTAAGGAACACAGAAAGTCATCCTTGATGATAAAAGAGACGCCAAGATTCAATGACACATATCCGGTGGCTTAAAACAGCAGTCGTCTTAATGAAAATGGCACAGCGTGGATGGGCTTGACGACTGGTGGTTAGTTTGTGGGTGGGTTAGATTGAGGTTGGGAAGGGATAGGATGATGAAGGAAGCCAAGCCATGACCTAATACACGTAGATCGATAAATATCGTTCAGAGTGAGAGAGTGAGTGTTACCTTGCATTTCTGATTGTACTGGAGTCTTTCATAGGTAACAATGTTCTCTTGCATGACAGATATCAACACAGGTTTGTCATATGTTGCAAGGTCACCCTACATCCAAGGTGATAGGTCGCCATTCTATTTTACTGGTGGCAGCTATGTTGTTTACACTGTCAGCTTGCATTAAAGTTACAATATACCGTCTGGCTTTAGTGCTGGCAACATGATTTTGTTTTGACAACAATGTTGTCCCAGATTACTGTCGGATTCACAACCTTATAACAGAAAATGTTTCCTTATTTATCGTCGGCAATGGGCACTTTACAGGACGAAATCTTGCAGCATTGTCCATAATCGGGTCTTTAAACAATACCATATGATCTTGTAGTATTGTCAATAATCGGGTCTTTAAACAATACCGTATGATCTTGCAGTATTGTCAATAATCGGTTCTTTAAACAATACCGTATGATCTTGCAGTATTGTCCATAATCGGGTCTTTAAACAATGCCATATGATCTTGCAGTATTGTCCATAATCGGGTCTTTAAACAATACCATGTAATCTTGCAGTATTGTCTATAATCGGGTCTTTAAACAATACCGTATGATCTCGCAGTATTGTCCATAATCGGGTCTTTAAACAATACTGAATCTTGAAGTATTGTCCATAACCAGGCCTTTATCTGATACCGAGTGATCTTGCAGTATTGGTCATAATCAGGCCTTTATCTGATACCGTGTGATCTTGCAGTATTGGTCATAATCAGGCCTTTATCTGATACCGTGTGATCTTGCAATATTGGACATAACCAGGCCTTTATCTGATACCGTGTGATCTTGCAATATTGGACATAACCAGGCCTTTATCTGATGCCATATGATCTTGCAATATTGGACATAACCAGGCCTTTATCTGCTACCGTGTGATCTTGCAATATTGGACATAACCAGGCCTTTATCTGATACCGTGTGATCTTGCAATATTCGACATAACCAGACATTCTTAAGAAACAATGTAAACGTAGGTATGTCGTGATGTATCACATTTCTCATTTGGTTCTACTGTCTTATCGTGGGATGTCATATACTACCGAATATTTTAACTCGTTTATCAGTTTTAAACCAAAACCAGAGCTGACTCTCTATCAGTCCGCTATGTAGAGTTACGTCCCTTGTGTACGCCAGAAACCTGAAATTGTGGATTCCAGTTCCATTTCGCCAAACCTCTACTCGCTGGTTTCATAAAAGTGGCAATCATTTGAGTCATGGATTACTTGAGGCTCCCTCCCTCCCTCCCTCCCTCCCTCCCGCACTCACTCACTCACTCACTCACTGAATTTATTTAAATCCAAATCAGCATGTGTGCAATATTAGATGTTCTCTGTTTATAAAAAATCATCGGAAATATTGCAGTTTCACCCAAAATTGCGCGACAGGGGCGGACAAAGTGACATTCAGCTGAAAAGATGGCATCGTTTTTAGCAATAACCGTATGGTTGCTGGTGACAACATGTCCCTGGAAGAAGCCGCGGGGTTTCCCGTTATAACCAGTGCCGAGAGTATCAAAATAACAATAAAAAATCGCTGCAATTGTCACACTGTTCATTATTTCGACAAATAATTGGAAACGCTTGTGGCCATTGGACTGAAGTTAAAAACGTTCCCCTTGAACAAGTTCAATCTGCGGGATATTTCGACAGCGAGGTTATGATGTGATGATAATTTAAGAAAAGGTCAATTGTGAACTGGGAAATAATCAATAAGGATGGCTTTGCAGCATGTATTTTTCTTTATCTTCATTTCAAAAAGCCTCTTGTTTCTGTAGCTAATGCGTTGAAGCCCGTGATAGAATACATGTCCAGGACCTTATTGCTTGTTGTGAAGGCGAATCAACAGGATCTGGTGGTCAAGCTGTGCGTCCTTGCCGATTGCATGTCCTGGTGTCCAGGTGTCATTGGCTTTCAGGCTTGCTTTGCATGATCCAGATCATTCCAACCGCCGAGTATTGAAAACCGTTCAATACGTGCGCCGTTTAAACACCATTCACTTACCCTGCCTACTCACTCACCCTGCCTATCTACTCACTCAACCTCCCTACTCACTCTCTCCCCCTACTCACTCACCCTGCCTACTCACTCTCTCCCCCTACTCACTCACCCTCCCTACTCACTCTCTCCCCCTACTCACTCACCCTGCCTACTCACTCACCCTGCCTACTCACTCACCCTCCCTACTCACTCTCTCCCTACTCACTCACCCTCCCACTCACCTCTCTCCCTACTCACTCACCCTGCCTACTCCTCACCCTCCCTCACCCTCTCCCCTACTCACTCACCCTGCCTACTCACTCACCCTCCCTACTCACTCTCTCCCCCTACTCACTCACCCTGCCTACTCACTCACCCTCCCTACTAACTCACCCTACCTACTTACTCATCCGACCTTTTCACTGACTCTGCCTACTCTCTTAGTCTGCTTACTCACTCTCCTTATTTATTCATCTTGCCAACTCACTCTCCCTACTCAGCCTCAACACTCAGCCTCTCTGCCTCAACACCAAGCCTGCTTACTCACTCACCCTACCTACTTACTCATCCCGCCTACTCACTCGCTCTGCCTACTCACCCACTCTGCCTACTCACCCACTTTTCCTCAACACCCAACCTGCCTACTCACTCACTAATTCACTCACTCTGCCTACTCACTCACTCTGCTTACTCACCCACCTGCCTCAACACCCAACCTGCCTACTCACTAATTCAGGCGGTGGGGTAGCCTAGTGGTTAAAGCGTTCGCTCGTCACACAAAAGGCCTGGGTTCGATTACCCACATGGGTACAATGTGTGAAGCCCATTTCTGGTGTCCCCAGCCCTGATATTGCTGGAATATGGTTAAAAGCGGCGTAAAACTGAACTCACTCACTCACTCACTAATTCACTCACTTTGCCTACTCACTCGCTCTACTAACTCACCCACTCTGCCTCAACAACCAGCCTGCCTACTCACTCACCTACCTACTTACTCATCCCGCCTACTCACTCGCTCTGCCTACTCACCCACTCTGCCTCAACACCCAAGCTGCCTACTCACTCACTAATTCACTCACTCTGCCTACTCACCCACTCTGCATCAACACCCAACCTGCCTACTCACTTACCCTACCTACTTACTCATCCCGCCTACTCACTCGCTCTGCCTACTCACCCACTCTGCCTCAACACCCAACCTGCCTACTCACTCACCCTACCTACTTACTCATCCCGCCTACTCACTCACTCTGCCTACTCACCCACTCTGTCTCAACATCCATCCTGCCTACTCACTCACTCTACCTACTCACTCTGCCTACCTTCTCACTGTGCCTACTCACCCACTCTGCCTCAACACCAAACCTGCCTACTCACTAATTCACTCAAGCTGCCTACTTACTCACCCACTCTGCCTCAACGCCCAACCTGCCTACTCACTCACTAACTCACTCTGCTTACCCACCCACCCACCCATTCACCCACCCAGAAAGTGTCACCAGAAATACTCAGTTGAGTGAGTGAGGGTGAGTGTTTTACGAGACAGTAATACATTACGCATAATATTTTCCACACTCATCGGTTTTTTATCAGACCGTTAATTGACATTTCAGTGAACGTGTTTTGCGTTGACCCGAGGCACTGACAGATCTTTAGTGATTTTGGAGAGCCCTTCCTGTCATCGTGTTGCAGAAATCGATAGGCTGTACGAATAGAATTGGGATTTCTCTTGAATTTTTGTCACATTATCCGACATCAAAATCGATGGTTTCGTCAATGAAGACATTTTGCATATTAAACCTAATTGTTCCGACCGGAGTATGCAGCATGTATAACGAACTGGGTGAAGGGTATGAGGTTTAGGGAGTGTTTTCAGAGCTTGACAGGACCAAAAAAAGTTGTTGACAGTTACATTTGCTAAAGCCCTTGAACCGAATACTTTCAGAAAATAGAACTCTCGTCCTGACGTTAAGAAAGGGAGGGTCATGATGTTGGCATTAATTGGTGAAATCGTGTTGAAATCAAGTATTTTCGTGTAAAAAGGAAACACAAAATAGAAGATTGTTGGTTTTAAGAGATGGTAGAAAAACAGTCGCCATGATGTAACGAGGAATCGGACGTCTTTAACACAGAAGAGCTGTAGTGGGGAAATGGGTGAATATAAATGGCAAACTCAGAAAACATACACCTGTACATATATAGGTATGCACTAGTACACCATACAATAAAATGTATTACTATGCACAATGCATATTATTCCACACTAAATCAGAATGGCCACACTAGAATAGACCAATTCACGTCACTATACACCACTATGGTAAAACCACGATACTGTATATGCTAACACATACTAATACATATTTCTATATTCACGTAGCTATAGGGACGGTGGGGTAGCCTAGTGGTTAAAGCGTTCGCTCGTCACGCTGAAGACCCGGGTTCGAATCCCCACATGGGTACAATGTGTGAAGCCCATTTCTGGTGTCCCCCGCCGTGATGTTGCTGGAATATTGCTAAAAGCGGCTTAAAACCAAACTCACTCAGTCAGTCTATATTCACGCAGCTATAGGGGCGGTGGGGTAGCCTAGTGGTTAAAGCGTTCGCTCGTCACGCTGAAGACCCGGGTTTGAATCCCCATATGGGTACAATGTGTGGCCCATTTTTTGTGTCCCTTGCCGTGATATTGCTGGAATATTGCTAAAATCGGATTAAAACCATACTCACTCACTCACTCACTCACGCAGCTATACTTACATTACTGTATGCACACAGCTATACTTGTACTGCTCATGCGTAAGTTCACACTGCCAAGTTGTGCACTGGATATGTGAGATATATGGCCACGAGGTACTCTGCCGACTTCAGAATTTTTAGAATTCTGAAAAAAAAGGAAAGAAATGGTAACTTTTCATCAGGACTCTCTCTCTCTCTCACACATACACACACTAAGATCACAAAGACACAAAAGATACTCACACACACAGCAGAGCTACATAAACATACACGCAGACGCCACACGCATGCCACACAGACACACTTGAAAACACATGTACACACTTTACACAAACACACTCATACAAACCCTTCACAAACACTACTCACACACATGTGCGAAAGCCTGACCATCCAACAGAACTGATCTTCGACAACCCATGCTTGGTGGTCAGGCTCGCTGACTTAGTTGACGCATGTCATCGAATCAGAGTTGTGAAGATCTAGGCTCATTATGTATGTCACAGGGTTGTCTGGTCCAGACTCGATCATTTACAGAACGCCGTCATACAGCTGGAATATTGCTGAGAGCGGCGTTAAACAACTGGACCATACAGTCCAGTGATCCAACAGCATGAGCATCGATCTACGCAACTGTCATACGATGTCAACCAAGTCAGCGAGCCTGACTACCCAATCCCGTTTGTCGCATGTTACATGGTTACTGAAGACCAATTCTAACCCGGATCTTCAGGGGTCCGAAGTTATGTAACTCTTGAACGTTTACAACACTTGTTAAAACCATGAGCACAGAACAAGATCGAAGACAGGCTAGTCCGAGATATGAACTCACGACCATCGGATTCTGTCACGGCAAAGGTACGCAAATCTTCTTAAAAAAATTCGTCACCTTAGACGACTTTACCATGTGCGACCGCAGTTCCATCTAATGTCAACTTTTTTCTTCTTTTTTCAGATATTTTTATTCATTTCAAATCAGTAGGTGTACATTCAGATTGGGTGGGTACAAATATATACATACATTGTGTATGAATAACAGCTGTATGTAATTTATATATAGCAGCAATACATTGTTGGTTGGATACTGTGCTGGAGCGTGCATGAAATAAGCATGTATGGACATCAAAACTGATATAAGCTGTGTACTATGAGTACCGATAAAAGACTAAATGAAGACATGAGACAACTACATTAAGACTGCCATACAGTGATGAAATGTTTCCACTTTGTATGGAATGAAGGCAGAGCGTTATTCTTCTCTGCAATAATTTCTTCAACATTAAAAACATCTTTGACAGTTTTCCTAAAACCTTCTATTTTTAACATTTGTTTGATGCTTGTGATATGGATATATTTTTGGGCTAATAAGATTATATGTGATGTCAATAAGCCATAGGAGTTATTGCAAAAGAGAATATCAGCATCTGTAATCACAATATCACAACTGATATACTGCTTAAAAAAATGATCAACTTGTCTCCAGAATTCATGGACAAATTTACAATCTATAAACACATGGTGAAGATTTTCTGGTTCGGATTGACAAAAAGAGCAAATATGTTTATCAATAAGTCTCATTTGCAATAGTTCTCTTCTTGTGTAAATTGCTCTATCAAAATTCTGTACTTAAAATCTAACAGTTTCACATCCTTGGTACAATTTCTATATTTCGTAAAAACAGTATTCCATGAAATATTTCTGTCGAGTTCTTTCTGCCATTTATGACGCACCTTGGGCAGAGTGTTACAAGCAATCATTTTGTCATAATAATTCCTACCACCTTTCTTTTTAGAAAGCAAATCTTGAAGAGTTGAGTTTAATGAGAGGTTTTGAGTGTTAATTGCATCAGAGGAAAGAGTGGTTTTCCAGGTTTTGGGAATATTCAAAATAAGTTTATTGTACTCTAAAACAGTTCCTTTAATGCGATAAAAAAAATTAATTCATTGAAAGACAAAAAAACAAATCTCCCCAAATGTCTCCTATTAAGTGAATACCTCCATCAAACCAATTTTCAATATAAAGATTACTATTTCTACACTGGTGATTCATCCACAATGAGTGAGTGAGTTTAGTTTTACGCCGCACTCAGCAATATTCGAGCTATATGGCGGCGGTCTGTAAATAATCGAGTCTGGACCAGACAATCCAGTGATCAACAGCATGAGCATCGATCTGCGCAATTGGGAACCGATGACATGTGTCAACCAAGTCAGAGAGCCTGACCAACCGATCCCGTTAGTCGCCTCTTACGACAAGATAGTCGCCTTTTTATGGCAAGCACATGGGTTGCTGAAGACCTATTCTACCCCGGATCTTCACGGGTCGATTCATCCACAAAGGTTCAGTCAATATTTCTTCTACTTAGTAACTACATGTTGTTGTTTGGAATAGTTACTCCATATAGCTATCTTATGTCAACTTGACACCATGTTATGAAACGGACCGCTTCCATGGTGTAGTGGTTAGAGCGTCCGCCCGGAGAGGGGAAGGCCGCGGGTTCGATCCCCGACCGCGTCAAACCAAAAGACGTTAAAATATGGTACTTGTTGGTCCCTGCCTGGCGCTGGGCATTAATCGGTACAACAAGGACTGGTCGGTTCGGAGTCAGTATAATGTGTCTGAGTGGGGTATTCATGCTTCACTGCGGCATGGTATCTCAGTGGGCTAGCACTATAAAACCAGCTTAAGTCTGGGCTAGTACAAGCAGCCGCACATACACATACACACGCATGCACGTCGTCATATGAGCGAACTATTCTCAAGCACGACGTTAAACCAAATTTCACCTCACCTCACCATGTTATGAAACATCTTTACCGCATACGTCATGGTTAATGTCACAAACAACATCTTCTGTCAGGATCTATTTACATTTAATTCACACTTACGGTACTTCAGGATCGCTAACGTGATGTAAAGGAAGAATACGTAGAAAAAGAAGAAACCATATGCGTGACGTGAAGCCTTGGATGCGATTTGTTAGCTGAAGTCATGTTATCCTAGAGCGACCCTGCCAATTCCCGTCCTTGTCCATGTACACGGTATGTGTGTATTTGACGCCATCTCTTCCCGCATGGTCAGTGGGGTAGCTTAGTGGTAAAGGTGTTCGCTCATTATAGTCAAAGCCTAGGTTTGATTCCTCCCGGGGATACAATTTATGATACCACTGACGTGATATCGGGGATGTTACTGACATATACTCTTAAAAAAGTAGGGGAGTAATGTTAACAAACTTTTCAAAGACAGACACGTTATGAACGCACCACCATTTCTCTTTATTACCACCCCTAAACACAACGCATGAGATGCACGTGCACAACGCTGTAGCCCCATACACGTGCATGGTGTGTCTTTCTTGATTTTGACGGTTTTCAAGAAGGTCGATAAATCACTGAAGACCATAATTTTGACAATCATCTTGAATCACTCAGTTTTTAGTGTATATTTCTAGCTGGGTTTTGTTGTTTTTTTTGGGGGGGGGGTTGAAAATGAAAATTGTACGCATGCAAATTTCACGTCTTGCACCAATTATCTGTCAAGAGCGAATACTGTACAAACAACTATGTATAAGAAAGTGCAAGTGCTGAAGCACTCTCAAAACAGACATTATCATCATATCAACATTGATTGACTCCGGTACAGCTCCCATCTATTATATGGGTGTAAGAGTATATTTACATAAACTAAGATGTTGTGACGAAAATATAGTCCTTTGTATCACGCTGGCTATGATAATGAGTGAGTGAGTGAGTTTAGTTTTACGCCGCACTCAGCAATATTCCAGCTATATGGCGGTGTCTATAATAAAGACAAACAAGAGTGGGTATACGATGGAAATGTATTGGATACAGCCATCATAACTGACTTATACACCTTACGTTTGTTGTCACCCGGCGACATTTTTCACCCTGGTATCGTATTCACAACGTTTGTAATACATAGGTTAATTTTGTTTCAAGTATATACATTGATCTGAAGTTTAGCCAAGTATCTGTTTCACAGCATTAATGGGGTATTTTTTGGTAGTAGTTAAAGCGTTGGCTCGTCACGCTGAAGACCCGGGTTCGATTCCCCACATGGGTATGTGTGAAGCCCATTTCTGGTGTACCCCGCCGTGATATTGCGGGAATATTAATAAAAGCGGCGTAACATCATACTCACTCACTCACTCACACACATTATTAATACTGGAACTGTTACATTTTAAAAAATATATCGTAGGTTTTGTGATTTCCAAATATAATTGCCTTCTATAAAACCGAGAAACAACTGAAAAACGCACACCCACACAGTCAAACAAGTTGAGTTATTACCGCAAAGACGCATACCGATCGCAACTGCCCAGACCAATGTAATCACGTCAGTTGGACTGACATTCCAATAGCACAGTTCGTCTTGACCCGGGGCCTCTTAGAATCTTCAGAGCTTTTTAAAAGCTCGTCTCGTCTTCCTGCACGAGGAATCAATACAGTGGTAGAATGGAAAGGAGACATGTGTTGATAGTCTGTAGCATTAAATGCGATCGTTTTGCTAATGAGGACTATTTCCATATTACACCCATTTGAACTGGTAAAATACTTGAAAGGAATTCGACAAGTTTGACAAAGCAAAGAGGATTTGAAGTTTATTTTCAGAGCACAAAGGCAACCCGTGAAAACATCTTAACCGAGTGAAACGCGCAACGCGCTCGTTATGATATTTTGTGTTTGCCAACAAAGTTGTGACAATATATGTTTGTAAAACACCCACGAAATGTCTCAAAAACACAAAAGAATAATGACTTCTGCATGATTACAGAAAATAAAAAAATATTACAAAACAACATCACAAGTTACTGTTTAACAAACTTAATTACCTCATCTTCTGTCCAGGTTAGGAGATCGGAAAACTCGCTACGAATAGCATAGGGGGTCATTCGGAGCCTAACGATGAGGTTAGACATGGTGCTCACGTGCCACACATAGTTTTCATGTAATGCATGCATTCTACGTGAACAGTGAGCTCCCTTGGTGTAACATGCTTATCGAATCCGTGCGAAACGTACTAAAATATTATTTAATGTACTAAGATGTTTGTGGTACGCGTGCAAATGAGTGCTTGTGGAAGGTGTGCATATGTTTGTATACGACTTGACAAAACATTTTAGTTACTTAGATAAAGCGGAGGCTCGCCGACAAAAAGCTAAAGGCTACTCACCTTCACGCCTCACCACTCACTCTCTCATTCACTCACTCACATAAATGGGACCCGTGAAGATCCGGGGTAGAATAGGTCTTCAGCAACCCATGTGCTTGCCATAAAAGGCGACTATGCTTGTCGTAAGGGGCGACTAACGGGATCGGGTGGTCAGTTTCCCTGACTTGGTTGACACATGTCATCGGTTACCAATTGCGCAGATCGATGCTCATGCTGTTGATCACTGGATTGTCTGGTCCAGACTCGATTATTTACATACCGACGCCATATAGCTGGGATATTGCTGAGTGCGGCGTAAAACTAAACTCACTCACTCACATAAATGGGTTGGTTAATAAACTTAACTGAGAGGTATTATAATAGTTTCCTTTGCTCTTCAGTGTATGTTACGGGTTTCTGCTAACGGTAATATCGTGGACCAGGCCAGCAAGGAGATGGCATTAGCCAAGAGGAACGCACGGCGCAAATTCAGCCTGACTCTGTGACATGCACAGTGGTCCTCCCTTTGATCAGTGAGAGCACGTGTGGCCCAGTGGTCGTTGATCGCGCAATTAAATGTGCAGAATTACGTCCCTTCGACATCAGGATCCGTTTCCTTGCGTGTCATGCATACAGGTCAACTTCTTTATGCCCAAACACATCTGTCATTCATTCCTTGCTTAAGTGTCAAATCTATAGGATTGTAGCCTACATGCCATTATTTTCTCTGAGAATGTTTAATTATTGAAGACACATCTGAAATATAGCTATGCTGAAACATTCCACCAATGCAATCCATCTCCTCGAGAGGTAGTATATACTCAAGATCGTTACACAAATAGCTATTTCTACAAAACAGGGGGTGGGGCGCATGTTCTGAATCTCGGTTCCATGGAATTTGCCTCCAGCTAAAATTCAGATGAAAGCCATTTCCTGGAAATTCAAATGTTTGAACATCGTGCATATGTTCAACAAGCAGTGCGCATCGAGAAAACACGTCGTGCAGGTGCACCACATCCAGTTTACCTCAGACTCGTGAAGATCCGGGTTAGAGTGAACCTTCAGTAACCCATGATTGTCGTAAGAGGCGACTAACGGGATCGGGTAGTCAGGCTCGCTGGCTTGGTTGACACATGCCATCGGTTCCCAATTGCGCAGATCGATGCTCATGCTGTTGATCACTGGATTGTCTGGTCCAGGCTCCATTATTTACAGACCGCCGCCATATAGCTGGAATACTGCCCCAGTTTACCTCATGGGGGCACATTACAAGATTTGTTATATTTAGGATTAGACCTTTTCAGGAAAGGACAGATTCTAGTACTTTGTTGTTCTGGGGGCGGAGGGGTAGCCAAGTGGTTCAAGCGTTCGTTGGTAACGCCGGGTTCGATTCCCTCAATGGGTTCAATGTGCGAAGCTCATTTCTGATGTTATTCGCCGTGATAGTGCTGGAATATTGCTAAAAGCGGCGTAAAACTAAATTCACTCTTTGTTTAGGTTGAGTGTCATCCGAACTCCGGCCCCACACTCTCAGAGTGAAGCGCCTGATCGCTAGAACACAAAGTCAGCGATCGTACCCACTCAGTCACTGTGGCTTCCACGAAACTGGAAGTCTGACAACTGCTAGTCTAGATCACCTTTGTGTACCATTCTGACAAGTTGTCAGAGCTGATAATCTCGTGATACTTGAGGTCGAGTAAACACACGGTGCACGTTCTAGGTATTAATTATACACTTTGACAACATGGAAAGAGTTGCATGTTCGTTCAACAAACTACACGGCAAGAGAGTAGTTACCATAAACAGGATATCGATGCTCATGAAGTCAACCACTGGGTTAGAAGGGGCTTTCAGCAACCTCATGTCGAGCACGTTGTAGGGGCGGTGGGGTAGCCTAATGGTTAAAGCGTCCGCTCGACACGCTGAAGACCCGGGTTCGATTACCCACATGGGTGCAATGTGTGAAGCCCATTTCTGGTGTCCCCTGCCGTGATATTGGTGAAATAATGCTAAATGCGGCGTGAAACCATACTCACTCACTCACTCGAGCGCTTTGTAGATCGGGGCACTCAATGCATAATGCTTGAGTTAAACCCCTGAAGATCACGAGCACAGAATGATGAATAAATAATGAAATAAAGCTTGTGAAATACGTGTGCACAGTTCAAATGGACCCATTGACATTTGTGTGTTTGAGGGTTTTCGTTTCTCTTGTTTAATACCGCTATAGTCCAGCAATATGACGGTGGCCTGTTAATACTCGAGTCTGGACAGAACAGCCAGTGACTGAAATAAGGGTAACAGTAATCCCTTAACACTACAAGCAGGCAGCTACTAAATAAAGTAAATGACTCTGGTGGTCACACTGGTCAGGCTCTTCTTACCCCAGCTGGGCGATACTCATTTTATTAGTTACTGGTTTGTCTGATCCAAACCCGATTAAAACCGCCGCCATGTAGGCAGAATCTTGTAAGTGGCTCTAAACAAATAAACAAAGTATTATGTCAGTCAAGTGGTTAGCCTGGTTGATTAACAAACACCTTTGAACCACAATATTGATTGTAGACGTGAAAGATAGATCAATATTCCCATCCTGCATATGTTATTCATGCTAACACTGAAAAGCTGAAATAAACATTCTTTCATGTTTTCAACGCCGGGGGGAACCATGATGTTATTGCAAGCTAGGATGTTTCAGCAGCAACACATCAATGGATTTCACCTTGGAAACAGTTCTTGTACGTCTTCCTTCCAGCTTGTACGAACCGTCGGCACAGTGTTACCTGAAGTCATTGAGTCGGACTTCTTGTGTAAATGTCACAACGTCATATTGTCTTTGTAAAGTCTCCTGGAAATCAATATTGTGATTAAACATCGTGACCTCGCATGGATACAGGCATAATAAAACGGCAGGAATGAGTCTTTATCAATATTGATGCCTTATTAACGCCGTTGTAGCAGCAGAACGCCATAGGTAGATACTCGCGGAATGTGAACTATTTATTATAAAGCATCATGTTACTTCCGTTGGTCTAGTATTGTTTTAACCTTATCTTTTATTAGCTGATATGACAGGTATCTTTAAGAAGTATCAATTTTGTGGATGTCACAACTTACTATACGTCCATTCTAGATCTGGTTTGATAAAAAATGGAAGCGTATTGATTCGTAGGGTTAATATTGCTTAAACTGTAAAAACGAATATTTCCCTTTAAATATCACACAAAAAAGTATTCAAATATAAAATGTGTAAAATATCAAAACTTACATCATTGGTGTTTTTTGATGTGTTAAACTCGATTTGCGGCAATGTAATTCCTATTTACAGCTTGTCTTCTACCATCATGCCTTACAATGATAAATGAAAATCACAAATTCAGTGATAAAGTCATCGTTGGTGTTCCAATATGTGCGTGGCATTGAGTGACACCGGGTGTTGTAAAAGATGTTGAGTAATTTCCCAATCATATTATCTTCATGGCTGTTTCTTGTATTCTCAGTGGAGTTTGTTTCGGGACATGAAGGAGGCTGATTATTCTCAGGTACAGACATTTAGATCTTGTTTGGTTGGTGTTTAACGCCACACTCAGCAATATTCCAGTTATATGGCGGCGGTCTGAAAATAATCGGGTCTGGACCAGACAATCCCATGATCAACAGCATGATCATCAATCTACGCAGTTGGGATACAATGACAAGTGTCTACCAAGTCAGCTGTCCTGACCACCCGATCCTGTTAGTCTTCTCTTACAATAGACGTTTAGAACTTGTCATATCAAACAATACACTTGCAGCATTTCTGTCGCTATTTGTAAAATGCCAAGTTGGAAATTCGAAATATGTTTTCTCATTCTGTCGACGTTATAGTTTGCCCAAAGCGAAAAGATAATTGAAAAAGATTTTAATAACTTGTGAATTTGGCCCCGAACAAATGTTTTACAGAATCATCCGTAAACCAACTAATGCCATCTATAGGTCAAATGCAGAGAGTATATTTCTCCAGGGAAGGCAGCTAATTGAAGACTAAATGTATATTGTGTAGAGACTGTCTGTCTGATGTCCTGATGGTGTGGGTGTGGTATGCAGATTGTAGGGGTTGGGTGAGGGCTGTAACCGGGGGCTTTAATAAAAGACGGAAAAAACAATGGTCAGGTTGTACCAAAGTGTTTGATGTAAATACCCAGTGTCCTGATAAATGCGGTGTCAATTATTTTACTCGTGCCTAAATATCGGTATATCCCTCGCTCAGGAAATACCAAATTTAGACACTCGTGTCGTAAACATAGTACGATATGGGCACGAATATGATAGTCTATTTATTACCGAAGTCGTCAAATTGAGGAAAATCAACCCAAATCTACTTTCAAACATAGGCTGGCTACCTGCCGTCGCCGCATGTGTCACGTCACCATGTAAAATATATTTTGCCCTAGGGCATCGTATGAAAAATATGAACCCCGATATTTCGCCCTCATTAAAATTTAATTTTCTGCTCTTCTATTAACAATTTTTTGTGTCCTTCGTCGTGATGTTGCTGGAATATTGTTAAAACCGGCAAAAAACCAAACTCACTCGCTCTTTTAACAAATGTATGCGTGTTAATATGCGATGAACTAAAATATCGAACAATTACGTATAAATGTGAAAGAAATGTTTGTTTCATGTATTGTTCCTTTTGACGTATAGACGAAGAAAACCTTGATTGGTTTGGCCCGTCTAAGATCAACCTCGCACAGTTGGACGTTTTTTGCGATACCAGCAACAGTGCAACTGACTTTCCGTGTGAGTATAGAATATCATGTATCTTGTCTCTTGTATCTTGTATCTTGTATCATGTACCATGTATCTTGTACCAGATGAACATCATGATGCCGGTCAACTGAAATGCTGGGAAAAAACACACACTTAGAAACTGGATTTGAACCCAAACTTACAATAATTATCAATGAGTGAGTGAGTTTAGTTTTACGCCATGTTTAGCAATATTGCAACAATATTACGGCGGGGACACCAGAAATTGGCTTCACACATTGCACCAATGTGAGTAATCGAACCCGGGTTTTCGGTGGGACGGGCGAACGCTTTAACCACTAGGTTACCCCACCGCCCTACAAACATGATCAAAACAGGTTGAAAATAGTCGCCGAAAGACTGCATATGTAAGGTGGTGATACCTGCGTCAAATATATTACCATCAATAACCGTTTCTTATCAAATACGGATGTATACTTTCTTTTGTCCGTCAGTTCACTCGTGAAGATAGATTTTGTTGTTTGCTTATTGCTAGCTGATCGTGAATGTTATCGACGTTTGAAGCAGTTGAAATGTCTGTGAATTTACATGACCAGAGAACCACAGCACTGGGGAACATTTCAACAGGGTATTTTCGTATAGAAATGGAATCGAAGACTCTTATTTGAAAATACTGAGACACAGTCTCGAAAATATACGAATCGAACATAAAAAGAAAGCATTTCCTGCTAGGGATGTGCAGCTGGTGCCTTAATGGTGGCGGTTGAGGGAAGGGGGATTACCGCCAGGATTGGGGGGACTAGGCCTCCTTGCGCTGAAATGAGAACTGCGCTTATGTGTGGATCTCTGGCCTTAATGTGCCCCAGTGAGATCTTTATTCTGTAATCGAAACTTCTATTCCACTGACTATGAATAGAGAAGAAATTAAAGGCTCGTGTACCACCGTCGTCGTGGCCAACGTCGTCGTAAATATGATGATAATGATGATGATCTTGATGATGATCTTCATCTTCTTCATCATCAACATCATCATCGTCGCCGTCGCCGATCACTATCTTCGGCATCATGATTATCATATTATTGTCGTCGTCATCATCCAAATCCTCATCGTTGTCGTCGTTGGTAATGTTGGGACACATCAGTAACCGCGAGTGCCAATGTTAACTTACCTTAGGTAACGATTTGAATCACTTGTCTTCTGATAAGAAAGGATAAATGTTTTATTTATTACTCATCTTGTTTTCTGACTGATCAGTGTGATCTTTTCTCCAAAAGCCTTTTTGTCATAGAGACAGTATGAAAGCAGTTAGATAATAAATATTTGTTGGGGGTTATAGTAAGTTGTGTTCTTACAGATGAATTTGCATAATAATAGCTCAACAATTTATTACGTTCCTCTGCTGCCACGTAAGATATAAAGCATGTACACTTTTTGTAGTCATCATTTTCGGCTGAATCGAACCTTGGATAACTCGAAGTATGTAACTTGGTCTCTTCAACTTCAACACAACGATGTTTAACTGTATTTCTGGATAATATCGATTTAAGAGAATATAGCTTGTTTATATAAAAATGTGGCACTTGAGAATCCATTTGACGCCCTATCCACCCCACAATCTCGCCCCTCGCGATGATATAACTGCGGGGTCATCTCTCAATACACTCGTGTATTCTTTTTTAAATATCCATTAATTTCATCAATGGTGTGTTTTCAATCATCGGTGTGTTCCGAAAGTAACGGGGTGTTGCAAGATCAATGCCTTCCTCACTAAGTACAGTGTAATCCATAACAAATGTGATGAATACGCGCTGATCGATACCAATCAGCGTTGCCATTCATGTGACATTCAGTGCTTGCTTGTTCATTTCGTGTACATTTCACACAGATTGCTCTTCGTTATAACGCGCCCTACTATCCGTAACGTTACGCCCCCATTCAAACGTGATTAGACATTCGAGCCAGCCTCACAGTACCGACAGAGATTGGCGTTAAACACACAGTATCATTAAAATTATTGCTGATTCAGTGTTCACTGTGAATGAAATCTGCCTATGGTAACACTTGCGTTTCCGGTAATGGAGTTAAAGGGTCTAAAGGCGTTTAATCAGAACCATGTATAATTACGGTTGCGGTGTATCCAATCCAACCTTTGACTCACGTGTATGAGGACCTGACCCTGTCATTTCTGTTTCGTTTTGGTTTCTTTAACCCCACACTCAGCAATCTTCCAGCTATATGACGGCGGTCTAAATTCTTACTTAGAGCATATCATGTTCAGCGCTTCAATTACAAGATGTTGCTGAATTCTTACTTAGAACATATCATTCTCCGTATTTTGTTCAGTCTGTTCAGCGCTTCAATTACAAGACATCACTGAATTTTTACTCAGAACATATCACTCTCAATATTTTGTTCAGTCTGTTCAGCGCTTCAATCACAGTACGCCGCTAAATTATTAATTTGAGCATATCATTCTCCGTATTTTGTTCAGTCTGATCAGCGCTTCAATTACAAGACGTCGCTGAATTCTTACTTAAAGCATATCATTCGCCGTATTTTGTTCCTTATGTTTGACCATCAGCATTTCAATTACAGAAAGTCATTGAATTCTTACTCAGAGCATATCACTCTCCGTATTTTGTTCAGTCTGTTCAGCGCTTCAATTACAAGACGTTGCTGAATTCTTACTTAAAGCATATCATTCTCCATAGTTTGTTCAGTCTGTTCAGCGCTTCAATTACAAGTCGTTGCTGAATTCTTACTTAGAGCATATCATTCTCCGTAGTTTGTGCAGTGTTTTCAGCGCTTCAATTACAAGACATTGCTGAATTCTTACTTAGAGCACATCATTCTCCATAGTTTGTTCAGTCTGTTCAGCGCTTCAATTACAAGACATTGCTGAATTCTTACTTAGAGCATATCACTCTCCCTATTTTGTTCAGTCTGTTCAGCGCATCAATCACCGTACGCCGCTAAATTCTTAATTAGAGCATATCATTCTCCGTATTTTGTTCAGTCTGATCAGCGCTTCAATTACAAGACGTCGCTGAATTCTTACTTAAAGCACATCATTCGCCGTATTTTGTTCCTTATGTTTGACCATCAGCATTTCAATTACAGAAAGTCATTGAATTCTTACTCAGAGCATATCACTCTCCGTATTTTGTTCAGTCTGTTCAGCGCTTCAATTACAAGACGTTGCTGAATTCTTACTTAAAGCATATCATTCTCCATAGTTTGTTCAGTCTGTTCAGCGCTTCAATTACAAGACGTTGCTGAATTCTTACTTAGAGCATATCATTCTCCGTAGTTTGTGCAGTGTTTTCAGCGCTTCAATTACAAGACATTGCTGAATTCTTACTTAGAGCACATCATTCTCCATAGTTTGTTCAGTCTGTTCAGCTTCAATTACAAGACATTGCTGAATTCTTACTTAGAGCATATCACTCTCCCTATTTTGTTCAGTCTGTTCAGCGCATCAATCACCGTACGCCACTAAATTCTTAATTAGAGCATATCATTCTCCGTATTTTGTTCAGTCTGATCAGCGCTTCAATTACAAGACGTCGCTGAATTCTTACTTAAAGCATATCATTCGCCGTATTTTGTTCCTTATGTTTGACCATCAGCATTTCAATTACAGAAAGTCATTGAATTCTTACTCAGAGCATATCACTCTCCGTATTTTGTTCAGTCTGTTCAGCGCTTCAATTACAAGACGTTGCTGAATTCTTACTTAAAGCATATCATTCTCCATAGTTTGTTCAGTCTGTTCAGCGCTTCAATTACAAGACGTTGCTGAATTCTTACTTAGAGCAGATCCTTCTCCGTATTTTGTTCCTTATGTTTGACCGTCAGCATTTCAATTACAGAAAGTCATTGAATTCTTACTCAGAGCATATCATTCTCCGTATTTTGTTCAGTCTGTTCAGCGCTTCAATTACAAGACATTGCTGAATTCTTACTTGGAACATATTACTCTCCGTATTTTGCTCAGTCTGTTCAGCGCTTCAATCACAGTACGCCACTACATTCTTAATGAGAGCATATCATTCTCCGTATTTTGTTCAGTCTGTTCAGAGCTTCAATTACAAGACGTCACTATATTCTTACTTAGAACATATCACTCTCAATATTTTGTTCCTTATGTTTAGCGCTTCAATCACTGTACGCCACTAAATTATTAATTAGAGCATATTATTCTCCGTATTTTGTTCAGTCTGATCAGCGCTTCAATTACAAGACGTTGCTGTATTCTTACTTAGAACATACCACTCTCCCTATTTTGTTCAGTCTGTTCAGCGCTTCAATCACTGTACGCCACTAAATTATTAATTAGAGCATATTATTCTCCGTATTTTGTTCAGTCTGATCAGCGCTTCAATTACAAGACGTTGCTGTATTCTTACTTAGAACATACCACTCTCCCTATTTTGTTCAGTCTGTTCAGCGCTTCAATCACAGTACGCCGCTAAATTATTAATTACAGCATATCATTCTCCGTAGTTTGTTCAGTCTGTTCAGCGCTTCAATTACAAGACGTCGCTGAATTCTTACTTAGAGCATATCATTCGCCGTATTTTGTTCCTTATGTTTGACCATCAGCATTTTAATTACAGAACGTCAATGAATTCTTACTCAGAGCATATCACTCTCCGTATTTTGTTCAGTCTGTTCAGCGATTCAATTACAAGACGTTGCTGAATTCTTACTTAGAGCAGATCATTCTCCGTATTTTGTTCAGTGTTTTCAGAGCTTCAATTACAAGACGTCACTATATTCTTACTTAGAACATATCACTCTCAATATTTTGTTCAGTCTGTTCAGCGCTTCAATCACAGTACGCCACTAAATTATCAATTAGAGCATATCATTCTCCATAGTTTGTTCAGTCTGATCAGCGCTTCAATTACAAGACGTTGCTGAATTCTTACTCAGAACATATCACTCTCAATATTTTGTTCAGTCTGTTCAGCGCTTCAATCACTGTACGCCACTAAATTATTAATTAGAGCATATCATTCTCCGTATTTTGTTCAGTGTGTTCAGCGCTTCAATTACAAGACGTCGCTGAATTTTTACTTAGAGCATATCACTCTCCGTATTTTGTTCAGTCTGTTTCACCATCAGAGCTTCAATTACAAGACGTTATTGAATTCTTACTCATAGTCCTGAAGCAAATTGAAGGCACAACAGCCGTCATGATAGATTATTTGTGTTTTCCCCGAACTAATTCGATATGACATACAGGAAGCATAAAGCTTGGCACAAACTGACAATAGCTAATCTAATCCCGTCAATATTTCTACAGCGCTAATTAGGTCCGACATGACGCTGTAGCCGTTTTCAGTTTCGCGTTCTATTTCGTGTCTCAATCAAGGGCTTAGACCGAAAAGGTTATTATGTTTCGGGTGTTTTGGTTTGTCTCGAGTGAGTGAGTGAGTGAGTGAGTAAGTAAGGGAGGAAGGGAGGGAGGGAGCGAGCGAAAAGGACACTAGATTGGTTTCACGAATATTGATGAAGATGAAGACGTCAGCCAGTCGTGCTGTCGTGAGGCCGCCATCTTGTTTTTCCGAAACAGTGATGTTTTTCGATCTGACTTCGCCATTCACAGTTCACTTTCGGTGAAAAATAATTTGGAGGTAAGGTTAAGTTTGTTGTATAACGATGCACTCGGCAATATTCCAACAATATGACGGCAGTCAGTAAACAATCTAGACTGGATCAGACAGTCCAGTGATCGACATCATGAGCATCGATCTACGTAAATGGGATACGATGACTTGTAGGGGTGGGTATTGCAGAGAATTTTCATATTGCGATATATTGCAATGCGAAAGCATATATTGCGATATGTATTGCAATATATTGCAAGAAGTTGTTTTTTTAACAATAAACTACTTATAATCGAGTTAACGCTTTATTTATAAAGCAAAATCACAACAAAATCACTACGCTTGATTAAGCTTTAATAAAAACTTTTAATTATGACAAAATAAGAACATAAATAATATTTGGCACAAATGAAACAAGGAAAAGAATTATTTAACATCAACACAATATAGAAGTTGACATCCATAAATCTTGCTTTTCTCAGTTAAATGTAATTTTAACCACACTCATTCCCACCACCATTACCACAGTTGCCAAGATCGTCAAGGTTTCCGAGGGTTACGAAGTTTTCCGAATGCATGTCAAAATACCGGTTTTCGATCAGCGTATCGCAATACATATCGTTTTCACGTCTGAACCGGTTAAAACCGGTAAACCGGTTATATTGCGCAGCCCTAATGACTTCTGTCAACCAAGTTAGCGAGCCTGACTACTGAGTGGGTTTAGTTTTACGCCGCTTCTAGCAATATTCCAGCAATATCCAGCAATATCACGGCGGGGACACCAGAAATGGGCTTCACACCAATGTGGGGAATCGAACTCGGGTCTTCGGCGTGACGAGCGAACGCTTTACCAATAGTCTGTCACACATGAGCCGGGAATAGAGTGGGTAATGTACACTTGGCCGATCTGTCTTATATGTTGAGGATAATGAAGTTGTCGGTCAAAAATCTCATTATTGATAATTCGAAATGAAATAAAGACGACACTGCGATAAAGATATCCCTCTCGACGGAAAAAAGTGCCGCTTTTAACTAAAAAACACGGAACACAATGATTTGAGCCAAACATTCATCCCGTGTGAATTGTAAATGGCTGTCTGACACTGAAACTTACACCTGCAAGCACGTGATACATGTGCGTGACACGGTACTATTTTTCAACGGATAATTACCGTTATATTGAGTGAGTGAGTATGGTTTTACGCCGTTTTAGCTATATTCCAGCAATATCACGGCGGGGACACCACAAATGGGCTTCACACATTGTGCCCATGTGGGGAATCGAACCCGGGTCTTCGGCGTGATGAGCGAACGCTTTAACCACTAGGCTACCCCACCGCCCCTACCGTTATATATAAAAGAGTTTTTGCTAATGCCTTTCTCGGTGTTTCGGTTTTGTTTGTAGCATGTGTAACGTCAATCCAGTGATTGACATCATGAGCATCGAGATACGATGGCATGCATCTACGATAAACCTGACACCCAATCCCGTTACCTCATAATAAGCGTGGGTCGCTGATGATCCATTCTAACCCGGGTCTGTGCTTTACTTATATCCCGACCAGTCAGCTTGACGTCGGAAGAGTGAGTCAGTGAGTCAGTGAGTGAGTGAGTTGGGTTTTACGTCGCTTTTTAGCAATATTAGAGCAATATCACGGCGGGGGACACCAGAAATGGCCTTCGCACATTGTACCCATGTGGAGAGTCGAACCCAGGTCTTCGGCGTGACGAGCGAACGCTTTAACCACTAGGCTACCCCACCGCCCCTCACGTCGGAAGAAGGCAGCGACTATATCAACATCGGTGGAAAAGCGTG
Source organism: Haliotis rubra (assembly GCF_003918875.1). Lineage (NCBI taxonomy): Eukaryota > Metazoa > Mollusca > Gastropoda > Lepetellida > Haliotidae > Haliotis > Haliotis rubra. The sequence continues at coordinate 215,102 of NW_025767147.1, forward strand.
ACGACAAACTTTATGGTAAGTGTGTGAAAAGCTTTTATGCCGCTTTAAACAGTGTTCCAGCAATAGCACAGCGGGGATCACAGGAAATGAGTTCACACATTGTACCCGTGTATGGAATAGAATTCGGATCTTCGGCGAGAATAGCCAACACTTTAACCACTAGGCTATCCCACCGTATAAACCCTAGACAGAACTGTGATTCTTGGACTTTATCTCGGGATCATAGGATTCTGGCACGCCAAAGGGACGTAAGTTTTCACATGGACTCCGCAAGCCCATTAGTATGAAATCCCGGAAGGGACATTGTCGCGTTGTCGCATTGTCGCGTTGTCGCATTGTCGCATTGTCGCATTGTCGCGCTTTGTGAAAACTGAAGCATGCACTACCCCGATACAGATGAGCAATGTCTCTTTGAATATCCAGCTCATGAAATACCAGGGTCTCAAAATAGCTGTTCTTAACAAAACCAAAACTATTTTCCCAATGAATACTAATCATCGAGGATACCCTACTGTATGGTTGCATACAAAGAACTGTGACGACTTCCTCATACAAACGGGGAAGTATAACATAATGTTTCGTTTGATTTATTGTTTAACGGCATATATACACTAAACGCCAAAGGAAACGTTACCCTCCTACCTTTATGAATAACTTAAAACCTATCAAAGATATGTTAGAAGGTATTAGTTTACAAGAAAGCTTAATAACACAGCTTTATGTAAATTACGAAAAACAATTCTCAAATATATTCATATTTAGGTGAAATGCATCTTTTTCAGAAGAGTTAAATTGTCCCATTTTCGTCCATGCCGAAATAAACCAATAACAGTGATTCAGATGTCCAAAAGAAAGGTTGAAATAAAATTCTGGTTTGAGACAAAGATAAACCATTTAAATCATCATTTTTCAACTGTTTTAAAACAAGAAACAACTGTTGTAGAGTATGTAAAATTGTAAAATAATTATTCCTATGATTTCAGTCTTTAAAAACATTTTCTGCTGATTTGCATTAGTGAAAACAAGTAAAACGCGTCTTTGATATAGTGAAAAAATGTTTAGGAACATCAAAAATACTTTATCTTTGTTAACGTTTTTGCTTGCAAAGTAACATTTTCCCATTTTCTGTTCACACATAGCAATATCAGTCACCAAAACGCAGCAATATTCAAGCAGTATTTGCATCCATTTCACATGTACAATGATTCTATGGGGTATAAAGAGAGCCTAGAATACATGATATGATACACAAGTACGAGAAATATGCCACGATTAACATCTGAAGAGAGGGGACGAGCCATTGGGATGGTGCAGATGGGGTCGACATACAATGATGTTGTCAACGCCCACGGATGCCATCGTATTACGGTTATAAGACTGGGGTCATCGTAGTCAGGCCAAGAAGTGGACGTCCACGGATCACAACGCCAGCTGAAGATAGGTACCTCCGTCACTTAGGAAGGAGGGTAACGTTTCTTTTGGCGTTAAGTGTATATATAATCAGTAGTCCAGCTATTTATTTGGCGACGGTCCGTAAATAATCGAGTTTGCATCATTCTCCGGTATAAACGTTTAGATTTGGTTTGGTTGTTGTTTTACGCCGCACTCAGCAATATTATTTCAGCTATATGGCGGCGGTCCGTAAATAATCTAGACTCGACCAGACAATCCAGTGATCAACAACATGAGCAATTACGCAAGTGGAATACGACCAAGTCTTCGAGCCTGACTACCCGAGTATCCAACGACAAATATGGGTTGTTGAAGACCAGTTCTAACCCGGATTTTTACGGGTGCATAACATAATGTAAATAACACATGAACATAACATTTTGTAAAGCGTTGAGCATGACGTAACTTTTAGTGTTCATGCGTTCATGCTTTGCCTACCTCGATCACATAGATATTGATAGGTGATCCGTTCTGTGCCTGTAGGTTGATGGCCCAGTGGTTAAAGCGATTGTTCGTTCGTTGGTCTTCAGCAACAATATTCATCGTAGTTTATGTTTGTGTGTGAGTGGTAATATGCGCCCCAAAACAGGCCACAAGGAACAGATTGTTGGCAGCAGCATAAACATGAATAGATGAACTTGTTTGCTTGTTTGTTGGTTGTTGTTGTTTTTTGTGAGTGTTTTTGTTCTTTTTTGTTGTTATTTTTTGTTGTTGGTGTTTTGTTTTTTGTTTTTTGTGGGGGGAGTACCCAGATGTCCATTGTTCGTGTCAATAGTGGAAATGAATAGATTGTTGGATGGTGCTCAGTAAGTTAATAGTTTGTTGGCTGCAGCTGGGGAAAATAGATTGTTCTAAGAACCAACCACTCCATCCGTATAGTGAGCGACATGGACGCTCCCTCAGGCCTACAGCCTGCACAGAGGACTTTCCGTTCTCCCCCAAGTGACAACCCGTCACTGTGCACGGCGGCCGGTCCACTACCACTGATATACTTTATGTTTATAAACAAGAATGACGTGACGTGACAAGATAAATAAACTGTCACATTCGAAGCAATATATATGTCAGTACAGAGGGTATCAATAACAAAGGTGCGACGTGCTTGAATTGAGCTTGTCAAAGGTTATCGCTTATCGCTCGAGATATACACACTGCTTGAACTCTAATAAATATTCATATGACGACGTGCATTCGTGTGTATGTGTATGTGCGGTTGCTTGTACTAGCCCAGACGGATGCTGGTTTTATAGTGCTAGCCCACTGAGATATCATACCGCAGTGAAGCATGAATACCCCACTCAGACACATTATACTGACTCCGATCCGACCAGTCCTTGTTGTACCCATTAATGCCGAGCGCCAGGCAGGGACCAACAAGTACCATATTTTACCGTTTTTTGGTATGACGCGGTCGGGGATCAAACCCGCGACCTTCCACTCTCCGGGCGGTCGCTCTAACCACTACATCACGGAGGCGGTGAGTTAGTAGGTGGTTGGGTGGGTGGGTGAGTGTATGAATGTATGGATAAATATACGTTTTTACGTGCTTCAGTGCATCATATATTTCTGTATTTTTTAATCAGAAGTTCATCTCGGTCCAGCACGTACAGACTGCAACCCGGAAGTCAAACTGCGTGCCCTTGTCGATGTCAGCAATGAGTGACACGTCCGATATGTGACAGCTGATGTCCGATGTGAATGACCTTGCTTATAACATATCTCTCATACTTGTGTCTGTGCTGATGAGCGGGGATGTGATAATTAGGCGTCACCAGCTGACTGATCGTGACAGACTGATGACAGAAATTGATTACATCGGTTAATCAGTGTTAGGAATATTCATTAACACCATTAACATGGGCGATCGGGTAGCCCAGAGGTTAAAACTGATGATGGTTTAGACCGAACGTCGTGGTTCGATTCCTCATATTAAGAGAATAACACGTCACAATTTAATTCTGGACTCACAAAAGTCCAGAAACTCTCCGCACTGTGGGCACTTTCTGACAAGGGATTTGACCAAATTAAACACGCAGTTGTTATGAATATATGCCAAGGATGAAAAAATGAAAAACTTTTTTTTCGAAAACTTTAATTTTAAACTCGCTCGCTCGAGAATGTTTTAATTTCGATCAGAATTCATGTTTTGGAGGTTGTAAATGAATGAGTGTATGTTTATAAGCATCATGACACAAATTTCAACTCATTTTGACTTAATTCGACTAACTTAGAACGATATTAAAAAAATATGTTGGCCCATGGGCGAGAATATTTTCTTTTACTCAAAATACATGTTTTTCCATGTTTTGGATGTTGTAAATGAATGAGTGTATGTTTATAAGCATCATGTCACAAATTTCAACTCATTTTGACTTAATTCGACTAACTTAGAACGATATTAAAAAATCTCGCCCATGGGCGAAAAATATGTTGGCCCATGGGCGAGAATATTTACTTTTTAAAGCCTATTTTTGTGGGTATTGCTGGAATATGGTTCAGAGCATCCTTAAACTTTATCACTTCACTACTACATAGTTAGCACAGCACAACACGTAGACGTCCCTGAATCCAAAGATCGTTGGTTCAAATCCCTGTTAACGTCTACAACCCGTATCTACAGTGAAACCTGTCTAAACCGGGACCGAAATAAAAAGCCGGTTTTAGCGATGTTGCTGTCTAAACAGGGACCGAAAAAGCCGATTTAGACAGCGACGATCATTTGCCAACATGGCTGCCATTTACACTCGTCAATCTCTTTATCTCTACAATGCCTTTGACTTTTTGTAATTGTGCAACAAATGAAAACAATGTAGAATTATTCTTTATTCAGCACTAAACATTAATTATCATAATATCGTTGTAAAATGACGGGACCAAAATTTTATGCCGGTTTTGACAGTTTGCCGGATTAGACAGGTGTCACTGCATTTGGATATTCTAACTACTGATCATGGAACACAGTTGAAACCGGCTTTCACCAACTGACTTATACATTCACTGTTTGTTGATGTGATCCCAGGGTTCAGATTTTATTAACCATACCCATGTTACCTATGTATTCATCCTAGCACTCCACTGTCCCTCGTTTTAATCGTTTGTGTATCAGCAACATGCACGATCGCTAATTTTCTTCCACGCATATTAAATATGAGTCTTAAAAAGCAGGTCACTTTACAAATAATTATGAAGGAGACATGCTCTGGTAACGGGTCGACCACTCCCCTGACACTCATGTCATAGTATAATAAATGCGTAGATCGATGTTGCTGTTGATCACTGGATTTTCTGGTCCAGATTCGATTATTTACAGTCTGCCGCCATACAGCTGGAATACTGCTGAGTGCGGCAATATTCAAGCGACATGGTGGCGACCTTTGTAAATAATCGGGTCTGGACAAGACAATCCGATGATCATCAGCATTGATCTCTGCAATTAGGTTACAATTAGGGGTGACTATTGAGGGGGAAATAATTATTGCGATAGCGATAGTCTTTTGTAACATACTATTGGGACCAACTATTAGAATAGTTGGTCGCCTTATGAGCGAAATATTCTCAAGCACGACGTTAAACCCAATTTCACCTCACCTCACCTTGAATTGTATCATTTGAAGTCATTTCCCAAATGAATGTATAGTTTATATGACATAAAAACAAGTAGTTTCAGCATCTTTTAATAACTGACAAGAAACTTGAAACCCAGATCATTTAAACTGTTAAAACATAAACACATTGAAGCTGCAAAGTCTGCACCCAAACATCCTGTATTTTGCGCTGCGCGTTTATCAACGGAAGCCAATTACTAAACTATCGATAGTCACACATACTATCGATGCAGCGATAGTTTTTCTTGTCTGCCTTCGAATAATTGCTATCGGAGACTCAACAATTGCAATCAATCGATAGTTCGATGCATCGTTACAGCCCTAGTTACAATGAAATGTCCACATGTCAGTGGGTCTAAATACCCGATCAGGTTAGTAATATCTTACGACAAGCATGGGTTGCTGAAGACCAATTCTAACCCGGATCTTCACGGGGTACGACAAGCATGGGTTGCTGAAGACCAATTCTAACCCGGATCTTCACGGGGTACGACAAGCATGGATTGCTGAAGACCAATTCTAACCCGGATCTTCACGGGGTACGACAAGCATGGATTGCTGAAGACCAATTCTAACCCGGATCTTCACGGGGTACGACAAGCATGGATTGCTGAAGACCAATTCTAACCCGGATCTTCACGGGGTACGACAAGCATGGATTGCTGAAGACCAATTCTAACCCGGATCTTCACGGGGTACGACAAGCATGGATTGCTGAAGACCAATTCTAACCCGGATCTTCACGGGGTACGACAAGCATGGGTTGCTGAAGACCAATTCTAACCCGGATCTTCACGGGTACGACAAGCATGGGTTGCTGAAGACCAATTCTAACCCGGATCTTCACAAGGGTACGACAAGCATGGGTTGCTGAAGACCAATTCTAACCCGGATCTTCACGGGTGAAATAAGAATCGTAACGTATTGCTTCCTTAATTTACAGGAGCTGTGTGGAAATAATCGATTTTTGACCAGACCAGTGATTACCTAGCATCGATCTGCACAGAAGGGATCTCTATAGTGATAGTAAGATAACAGACATATTGTTGTAACATAATTCCAAAAAAATGTTACTGATGTTTCTTTATTCGACATCAATATCAACGTACATGGTGACGTAATATAAAATGAACCATAAAGATCCATTTATGAATGAAAATAAATCATATTTCTGAAAAGATTCATTTATTACATCGATGTTAGGTGTAAATGTTAAAATATACATCAACACTTGGATCATGCTTATCACATTAATGTGTTCTTCTGACGTGCCACCTGAACCAGTATGCCCGGATGTTTGGAGTGGGCAGTTTGTGTCGTAAATACACATATCCCAGCAGATATACAACTGAATGAATGCTTTGAGAGGAAATTCAAACTGAAGTGACGGCCGATGTGACTTAGATAACGCTCACACGTACCGCCAAGTATTCCGATCGGACGTCCTGTTAATGTTGACATTCCCCTATGTGTCGGGGACGATTTAGCTTCCCTATTTAGCTACTTACATACAGATGACCGTTGAAAGTTCATAAAACCCGGATTGGGATCAATATTGTATTAGTCGTTCCGGTAAAGATCGTCCGGCATGGTTCTCTTGGTAGGCTGCGCCTGCGCTTCACTGAGCGTTGCCAAACCAGGGAGAGATGCTGGTGTCATCAATTGTAGACTAACAACTAGTCTCTGAAATGGACATATTTTACAGGGAAAAGTTCATTGTGAAAAAAAATAAATATAATGAAAAGGAGCCCTGAGACTTTCTTCATTTTCTAAAGCTGTGGAAATCTAGACTTACCCGTGTCAGGATCCACGGTGTGCGGACATAAACCCCTGTGGACGAAAGGCCCCTAGGACAAAGCCCCTAAGGACCAAAAAAACAACACCGTGTAGGACAAAACCCCCCCAAAGTTCCAAATGAATAATGAATATTGTTTATTATTCAAATATTTTATTTAGCCGACATCGCATACAATGTGTACATACATCATACATCATATAAGCACGTTACACCACATTATGAGCACCAAAGAGCACTAGCATAAACTGGGTACATCACAATTTGAGCACTAATTTGCCTCTCAACACAACCTGATGTTACGTCCCACACTGATTAGAAAGTATTCAATGGAGATCTTAGCATGAGCATCTCTTCGATCTGAACATAGGTTCAACAACCTTGAAGCCCCGTTTGGGGTTTTGTCCAAAGGTCCTCATTTTGGGATTTTGTCCTTATGGGTTTTGTCCTAAGGTTTTTTGTCCAAGGGTGTTTTTTGTCCTAGGGGGCTTTCGTCCACAGGGGTTTTTGTCCTACAATCTGATCCACTTGCCGTATTTCGAATATTCGACCGGTTAGATTCTGAGGAAGAATAGGTCTAAACATCTACGTGTTTGTAAGAGATAGTTCAAGTGAGGACTTGTTGATATTTACTGACCTAGAAGCAGGAGTGAGTGAATAAGGTTTTACGCCGCTTTTCGATTTATTCCAGCAATATCACGGCGGGGGACACCCGAAATGGGCTTGACAAGGTTTTCCATGAAGGTTACAACATTCAAGGCCTCAAAATGTACACATGTGTTTATGGAGGACATGCCAAAATGTGACGCAGTGCCCGATTCAGTTCCTTATTTTGATTTCTACCATTTGCTCCTGTTTTTCTCCAGGTGGACAATTGCCTTGCCTTTGCATGTGTACGTGATAAGTGGGACAGGGTATGCTGACCTTTGTGCGAACAGATCATCACAATTCAATGGTGATGCATACACACATGCATATTTTATGGTCGGAATTGCACAAAAATATTTGTATGATGAAGGAGATATTTCTGTCTCGCTTATCGCCTTCGCACTGTGGACTTGTTTAGATATGACCCCACCCCCATCCCCAACCCCACGTGTTGTTACAGATCTCACGGCAGTGTTGTTGGAAGCAGAGTCCAACTCGCTCACTGTCAGTTGGAATCGACATTCGTATTACACACTGCGGGTTAACGTCAACCGGAATCAATAACAGCAAATACAAACACGGCCTTGAGGGCCTGATCCTGGCTTCAAGAATAAAGCCAAATTAATCTCGATAAGAATAACATGATTTCAAATCATCATGAAAATAAATTCTAACATTCGCATCATGGACATATTCCTTTGGGAACTGTCCCTCTGCGGATGTCACACGAAAAGCTATATGCTATTGAATACGTGTTCAATATTTATGAAAATATGACATTCTTTTCAAATGATATTGCTGTTTTGTTTTCATAAAATAATTCAGGACAGGGATGTATTCCCCCGTGTACGGTAAACACGGATGTAATGGATTGCAACAATAATTAGAAGTAACAGCACAGTGTGAACATGGAGGGCGTGAGTTTGGAAATGCCGCTTTGATTACCATTGAAGCTGAGCTTGTTTGTTTCACCCAAGTGGTCAACGTCAAAAACATCACCTGATGACAATGGATTCGAATCTTATAATTTCTTTCATGATTAGCACTAGAATCATAAGCACCATACTTGTGTTCGTGGGTCTCAACAAAGCTGTTTTCATCATATTTGTTTCTTGGTGACAACGCTGCTGTCAGTAATACTCAATGAACCAGACAATCAAGTGATTCTCATCATGAACATGGATCTGCGCTATTGGGATCCGAATATATGCATCAAACAGTCAGTGAGCCTGACTACCCGTTCCCGTGAGTCGCCTCCAACAAGTTCTAAAGTCGCAAGCATGGGTTGCTGAACCACAATTCTAAACCGTATTTTCATGGGGGACAAGTATGCGTTGCTGAAGACCTCTTCTAAACCGGATCTTCATAGAGGACATGCATGGGTTGCTGAACCATAATTCTAAATCGGATCTTCATGGGGGTCATAGGTTGCTGGACCGGCGGGCATGGGTTGCAGAAGACCAGTTCCGATCCGGATCTTGTCGGGGAACAAGACTTAGTATGGGTTGCAGAAGACCAGTTTCGACCCGGATCTTCTCGGGGAACAAGTATGGGTTGCAGAAGACCAGTTTCGACCCGGATCTTGTCGGGGAACAGGTATGGGTTGCAGAAGACCAGTTCAAACCCGGATCTTGTCGGGGAACAAGTATGGGTTGCTGAAGACCAGTTCAAACCCGGATCTTGTCGGGGAACAGGTATGGGTTGCAGAAGACCAGTTCAAACCCGGATCTTGTCGGGGAACAAGTATGGGTTGCAGAAGACCAGTTCCGACCTGGATCTTCTCGGGGAACAAGTATGGGTTGCAGAAAACCAGTTCAAACCCGGATCTTGTCGGGGAACAAGTATGGGTTGCAGAAGACCAGTTCCGACCTGGATCTTCTCGGGGAACAGGTATGGGTTGCTGAAGACCAGTTCAAACCCGGATCTTGTCGGGGAACAAGTATGGGTTGCAGAAGACCAGTTCCGACCTGGATCTTCTCGGGGGAACAAGTATGGGTTGCTGAAGACCAGTTCAAACCCGGATCTTCTCGGGGAACAGGTATGGGTTGCAGAAGACCAGTTCAAACCCGGATCTACAAGGGGAACGAGTATGGGTTTCAGAAGATCAGTTCCGACCCGAATCTTCTCGGGGAACAAGCAGGATCAATTCTAAACCGGAACTTCAAGGTTGTAAACATTCACGACCTGTATTACTTTGGCCTTTCCTCTACATCATGCTGCCAAGTCGTGATATAAGTGAAGCACTGTTCAAACCCTACCCACTCCTGTACATACTAGGCACTTCCTGCTGTGTCTTCAATACCCAGCTTGTCTCTATACTCACTCGAAGGGCTGGAGGACAAGGTCTGTTTATCCGGGAAGGTCAAGGTCTGTTTATCTGTGGTGATACAAGATAATGTTTGTTAGACTGATAAAAAATAGGCAATTACTGTGTCTTGAAATGTGTGTTAAAGAAATATCGACATATCGCTAGTATTTTGACAGGTCTGGCGGAGCTCCGGTTGGGTGAAACCGTTAGAAAACACTAGTTTTGGCGAAAATAGCATCCTCATCAAGAGGTGTGGGTGGTGGTAAAGAATATCCCGTCAGTCAGTCTTACGATAAGCATGTTTTCTTTTACCTCAGTTCACATCACGGCGGCTTGGAAACATGATCTACGACAACTGTGCGTGTATTAACACGATGTACGCTTACTCGAAACACAATGGGAGCGTGAAGATCCGGGTCAGAATTGGTATTCAGCAAATCCGTGCTTGTAAGAGGCGACTAACGGGATCGGGTGGTCAGACTCGCTAACTTGGTTGACACATACCACCGTATCTCATGGTGCTCATGCTGTTGATCGCTGGATTGTCTGGTTCAGATTCGATTATTTACTGACCGCCGTATTATATCTTTCAGTGGCATTTAGAAGTTGTACATTGATGTCCAAGATATTTTTATGGATTAAACTTCTTTTTTAATTCCAGGTCCATTCATCAGGTGAACTGGGTGAATCCATAAAAATATCTTTGACGCCGTATAAATTGCCTTAACACCCGACCCCGTTAGTCATCTCTTAGGACAAGCTTGAGTTGCTGAAGACCAATTCTAACCCGGATCGTCACGGGTGGAGACAAGCATGGGTTGCTGAAGTTCTTCACGGGTGCTAAGTATCAGGTACCAATCTTCATCTACCAGAGCAAGACATCATAACGTTGTTGTGTGGTGTTCCGACAAGAATTCAATACCAATCACTGGAACGATTCCTGACAATTATCAAACGCAGATATTCAAACAGATAAACAGATGTCCTTAGCGTTGTATCAATATCTCTTATCCATCCTTTGATACATGCAGTGGTTAATTTCACCTCATCAACCAACGAGTTGATATTGATATACGTTATCGCTCTCAAATTAGCGTTATCACTGTCTCATCGTGTCTGCCGATACAAGTCCATATCAATAACATGCCATGGTTTGATATTTGTTTTAAGCCGACGTTCAAATATGTTATCACGATTTGCTCGTTATGAACCACGCGAGGAATCTCGAGCACGGTGACAAGGCATGTTTGTGTATGTTTGTGTATGTTTGTGTGTCGCCAACATAAGACTCACGACCTCATCCTGCGCTTACTCTTACACGTACACGGCTCTGTACGGTGAGTCAGCCGGGCCACGATATCCTGTTCCATGCATTGTCTTAATATATTGTTCGCGCTATTGTGACAAGTCACGTTTCGGGGACGGTACATTCGTCATGATCACGACTCGCTACTTTCCGAATCATGTAAGAAGATTGGTCACTGTATCCATTAAAGTTATTTACCGTTCGATAAATCAATCAGACTGAATGAGTGAGTGAGTTTAGTTTTACGCCGCTTTTAGCAATATCCCAGCAATATCACGGCGGAGGACACCACAAATGTACTGCACACATTGTACCCATGTGTGGAATCGAACCCGGGTTCTCAGTGAAACTGTAAATGGCCCATGTTTTCGTTGAGACGGAACCCAGTCGAGAAAATGGCTATCGAGGTCACGAGTTCGGCTTGTCCCGGATCAACCAGAGATGCTCACGAATGTCTATGATATGTGCATATGATATATCCACGTAGAATGCATTAGTTCAGACCTTGCTAATCCGATTTACACGCTTTCCGAACGATCTACTTCAACAGGTAAAATATCACGGGACAAAGTCAAAGGGGAAGTAACTCTGTGAAACTTACTTTTGGAATTAACAAAGTTCAATCACTAAGGGAATTACTTAATACTATTGGAGTTAAACGCAAAAAACAACATTCACGTTACTAAATCCTGTGTACCTACCACATTTAATGTAACACCAAAAATTCGTCAATTATATGACAGCGGCCTGTAAATAGTTAATCAGAAAAGCTAGTGATCGATATTGTGAGTAATGATTAACACGGTCGTGACAGATTATCAACCAAGTCACCGAATCTGTCCACCAGGTTCAGTCACCTCATACGTTCAGCATAGACTGCACTAAGGGTCCAGTTTGACATATAGTCTCAACCAGTGATACCTACATTTACTATGCCGAGTTAGTGTAGTTTTACGCCGCACTCAGCAATATTCCAGCTATATGGCGGCGGTCTGTTAATAATCGAGTCTGGACCAGACAATCCAGTGATCAACATCATGATCATCGATCTACGCAATTGGGATACAATGACATGTGTCAACCAAGTCAGCGTGCCTGACCATCTGATCCCGTTAGTCGCCTCTTACGACAAGCATGGGTTCCTGAAGATCAATTCTATCCCGGATCTTACTATGCTGAAGCGACGCTGATAGCCATGAGAAAAATAGCCATATCTTACTATATTGATTGACTGACTACAAATGCATAAGCATATGGAAACAACGATTGTACCAGCAATTATGGTGTCAATGGTAATAATTATGAAAACAATATGAAAGTAATGGTGAAGGCAATGATTTTCATGAGCAATACATTAAAATGTCAATGATCCGTGTTTCTGTTTTAAACAAGATGAACTTGGAAACAGCAAACATAATTAAGCATGTATTTCAAAATTAGACGCACTTGCTCAAGATCAAATGATAACCACACACATGACTGACTCGGACATGAATAGAAGTGAGGCAATCTTCTCATCCACCATACTTCACTGGTTCCTTTGAGGTCCTTGTGAGGCATAAGCTAATTGGTTATCGTTAGGAAAACAGCAAGATGAAACAAAACTTCAAACAGATTCATTGCTTTAGTTTCATAGCCAAGTCTTTGTGTCTTAGTTCAAGGTAGATTCCTCCACGCGGTTTTGGTTATCGGAATATCTCTGGAGACAGATTGATAATAGCAATAAAAGTTTTCCATTACCTAGTGACGTCAAGATGTCGACGGCAAACATTGAAACGGTAGCCCCAACGCTTAATCAAGTAATGGGTCACTTGAGAACCAGTGAGGGACACCGCAATGCATAGGTCGCATTAATAGGTGCGTCAGTGCTTAATTATAGGAGAGTGCCATTTACGAAACGAAATATACTCTAAGGAGCAGCGATATTGACGGAATTAGACCGTAAGGTCAAATGTCAAGGTCAAGATGAAGTCTGAAATGAAGTTCAGCTTAAGACTAACTGATGCAATGATAGGCGTACACACACAAATTTGTTTACACTGTACACAGGCTACCCATTCCTTTTAGGTGCTGCAATTCTCTATGCAGAGTTCTGTCCCTTAGATGTGCCAGGATTATGCGATTGTCAGTGCAGAGCCCTTTGTCGGACTGTTTCTGTGCTCATGGGTTTCGCTAAAATGAGAAACACCTAAAACCTGATTAACTTCGGGCTTCGCTCCCTCACCGACTTTACACGCCGTGATGTAATGGAAAAACAATACAAAGCGGTGATAAAACACAACTCACTCTCTCACTTTTTTTTCATATTTGGTTCATTTACAAATATCACAGGTTTGAATGTTTTACTCTCGTTGTAATCGATCTATAGATTACCATTATTTAAAAGAAGTGCACTGATAAATTTGTAGTCCAAGCAGGGCCGTAAATATCATTCTATCTGTTATCTGACAATATATTCAGGGAAATGAAGGCTTGGCTTAGTAGTTATAGCGTTGGGTCGGTTTGAATTCACCTGAAAGTAAAATATGCAAAAGTCGTAAATGGTGTTGCTATGATATTGCGGGATAATTGCTAAAATCTGGACAGATACTCATATGCACGCATGCACGACACACACACCCAAAGGCCGATCCCAAAACATAAAGAGACAAGCACGCACCTGCATGTAAACAGAAAACGCACACGCACAGACATACGCACTCGCGCACACACTCACTGAACGATGCATCAAGACGTTGGGTCTTTAAGGACACACATTATCTCTGTGATGTCACTGACGTTGTTCTTAATCAAACTATAGCACGCGAGATCAGTCCTTGTTCACCGTGGATCATGAGCATGGCTGACCCATTAAGATGCATCTGGTCAGTGTTACCGTCAGTGTGACAGGCCAGAGAGTCAGTTATTCCTGGAAGATTGTGGTTGTTGTTCGTGTAACACACGTTACCTTTATAAATAGCTCCCAGACCAAGAATGACAATACTACCTAGCGGTTTGAGATATACATGAAAGAAGGTGAGAATGGGTAGGAAGGGTGTCATGAAGTATTTTGACAAATATTGAAGGTAATTATTTAAGCTACATGACTGACACCAACGACCGAACCTACATATATTACATGTCTCAGAGACGACTTCTTTGAGTGAGTGAGTGAGTGAGTGAGTGACTTTAGCTTCACGCCGCTTTTAGCAATATTCCAGCAATATCGCGGCGGGAGACACCAGAAATGGGCCTCACACATTGTACGCATGTGGGGAATCGAACCCGGGTCATCGGCGTGACGAGCTAACGCTTTAACCACTAGGCTATCCCACCGCCCCCGACTTCTTTGAGAGGCATTTACAATTTGGAGCAGTCAGGAGGGATAACAATATATGGATGAACACGTTTCGGTGCAGGTTCTAACACCCTTATGAAGTAATAAACCTGTAATAAAGAACTTGTTCATCTATATCTTATTAACCATTCCTTGTGCTTTTGAGGGGGCGTAGGGTAGCCGAGTGGTTAAAGCGTTCGGTCGTCATGCTGAAGACCCGGGTTCGATTCCTCACATGGGTACAATGTGTGAAGCCGGTCTCCCCCGCCGTGATGTTGGTGGAATATTGCTAAAGGGGGCGTAAGACCAAACTCTCACACACAAATATGTGGGGCGGTAGGGGAACCTAGTGGTTAAAGCGTTCGCTCGTCACGCCGAAGGACCGGGTTCGATTCCCCACATGGGTACAATGTGTGAAGCCTATTTCTGGTGTCCCCCGCCGTAATATTGCTGGAATATTGCTAAAAGTGGCGTTAAACCCAAATCATTCACTCACTCACAAATATGTTTTAAAGACGACCCAAGCCTGTGCGTCTCGACCACGGAAACAGGTGCTGTCAGATTAAAAAAAAAAAAAAACATGAATCAGATCCAATGTCACATTTACGGTGTTTTGTATATTCGCACAAAACCTGTGCTCATCAGTTCACCATACCTAAGTTCGAGAGCTGCACCATTGCTAAGCATGCATCATGCATGTGCACGTGAGTTGCATCATACCTGTAAACATGAGTTACATCATACCTGCCCACGTGTGTTGCATCATACCTGCACTTATGAGTGATTAAGTGAAACTCTTGCCTCAATTTCGGCTTACCTCCCACTTAAAACTAACACGTGATATGACTGAAATACTATTACATAAAAGCGGCGTTGAACCCGCCCACTCACTCACTCTGGTTGCGGTAACCTTCACATCCAAACCCCTGTACTAACAACCGCTTCTTACTGGTATGTATATCGATAAATCAATACAGTTTTACCGATAAAAACATTCACTGTGCAAATGTCACTCGTTTAAGCAGAGGTGGGCATCGAGCGATACAAAGCGTATGTCTAGGTAAACACGCACAAGACATATCTGTTCTTCTTGATGTTCACGGACCTATCGATATATCCCCAACCACGCCATGGTGAGACTTTGTACAGCTGAGTGCGTGGACGTCAGAGTAAAGGAAGCAAAAGGAGAAATAGAAGTAAGTAATAAACTTCAGCGTTAGAAGTTCTCGCTGGCTTCCAAGTAGAAACACTTCAATGAATACCGGGACGAGAACGCTGGACTGAGAATATAAGGCTCTTTGGTAATATAGAACTCTTCAATGCACTCTCGAACAAGAGTTAGTGTCTAGGTGTATAAGTCTCTTCTGTTAATAACTGCTTGGCGTGAGAGCAGCCTATAGCTGGAGAAGAATATGTCTGTCAGGTTAGTAATACGTTGTATTGAGGCAGGTGAACGAGAACTGGAATAGACTGTATGTAATTTTGGCACTACAGTTCGGTGAATACTGGACCGTGAGTTCTAGAGCAATACTAAGGTGCATGCCCATCTTCTTTAAAATTACAAAAGGTTGACAGTTCCCTATTTATTCGTCTGGAACTGGAGAATCTCAGAGTACACGCCCATTTGTTTTAGAAAACTGCAACAGTTGGACGAATGCTGGAACCTGTGAGAAAGACCGAGTCTCAGAGTACACGCCATTTAAAAACAAAATCCCATTTGCACCAGTTACTATAGTTGAATGCTGGAACCAGTAATAAAGAGCGAGTCTGGGAGTTCACGCTTCTTTCCTTTCGTAAACACTGCAACGGTAGGATGGACGCTGGACACAGGATCCAACGCGAGACAACAGGTGCATCTCCTATACCTTTACCTGCAACAACTCGGTGAATATTCGACCTAGAATATTTAGAATAACTTGTGACTTATGTCCAAGTACTAATTCCAAGTGACTTATGTCTCTGCTGGTAAATTTACGCCAAACATGACTGAACTCCAGAATGCCCTTTATGGACAAATCAGCATCCCAAATAGCTGTGATGTGACAGCATAGTGGACCGAGCGTTTGCTGGGGTGTCGCAAATCAAGAGATAACTCACCATTGTCAGTTGTATGGTCATTCAAATTTTGTTCGAATCCGTTCACCCACCAGCTACGTTACTCCTGTAGGGGCAACCCCCACTGTGGAAGTACCGTCTTAAAGAGTCATAGGTTAGACTGGTGGGTAAAGCGTTCGTTTGTCACCCCGAACACCTGGGTTCGATTCCCATTACGTGCACAGCGCTGGATAATAAAGAAAATACGAATACACTGCATTGATCCCGTATAAGACATTCGCGACTCCATGGCCTAGTGGGTAGAGCTTCTCCGGAGACCGCTTGGTCGGGAGTTCTATCCCTGGGCGTGTGAATGCATGTTTACTTATAATCATAAAGACACGTAGAAGTTGAATGTTCATCATTAAATCAAATCCTTATCTTCTAGCACAGCTGGCCCACTGAAAACACACAATAAATGTATAATTATTTATATACTCATGCCAATAATGGTTGTCACCCCTTCAATTTTTTTTATTGGAGAGGGGGTGTGGGGTGGGTGTGTGGGGTTAGGAGGGAGGGGTGACAACCATTATTGGCATGAGTATATTTATTAGGGGTCACAACTTGACCAACCATGAATCCTCTTAAGGTATAAAACTGTATGCTTGTATACTGTAGTGGTAGAGACACAATTTCAACATTCGGTGAATATTCCACATAGAGTATTTATATGCGATTCCATAGGCGGATCCAGGGGTGTGGTGTGCAGAGGTGCGCACCCCCTCATCCCTCCCTTTTGTCCTGCAAGTTTGTTCAGTGACCATTGAAACTCGGGTGAAAATGAAGTGTGCACCCCCATTTTCTCATTAGTGTGCACGGAGTTATGTCTCTGTTGGTGACTTTGCACTAACCATGCCTAAGGTCCAGAACTATTCAATCAGATGCAACACAATACAATTTTAGAATGTAAATCATCTTAAGCTCCTGGCCCCTCATGCTGGGGTTATTGCACAGTGTGGTGGTCGGTGCCAACGACAGCAAGATAAATTCATCTGTGATATATGTATGTGTGTATGTTTTAATGCCAAATAGTTTATAATTATGTACAGTAAGGTATCGTTGGTGTCTCATAGGCCATACGGCCGAACATTGTTAAAAATATGTACTTTTAGAAAATATGGTTGAATCAACATTGTGTGACACCATTATAATAATTAATTTTCTTCTTCCTCTTTTTCTATTTCTTTTTTTTTTTCTTCTTCTTCTTCTTCTTCTTCTTCTTCTTCTTCTTCTTCTTCTTCTTCTTCTTCTTCTTCTTCTATAAAACCGTATGCAAGTATACGTTGACGGACGGATTGGTAAAGACTCACCGGACTTGGGACTCTCTGTCCCGGGTCACACTGGTCAAACAAGGCTTGGTCCAAGCCGGCCAGTGTCCGTTAAACAAACTTACGTATACGTCTCATGGTCGATCCCTGTGAAATAACATTATCTCAGTGGGTTGGCGCTAAATATACGGCATGTCTAGACTGGTTCATGCAACACACACACACACGCACGCACGCACGGACGCACGCAAACGCACGCCCATTTCTGGTGTCCCCGCCGTGATATTGCTGGAATATTGCTAAACTCACTCACTCAATCCTTGGTATGTGCTCGTGCGTCTATATGTAAGCAAAATATTATTCAGCTGACGTTAAACTGAACGTGCTATAGTGAGTGAGTGACTTTAGTTTTACGCCGCTTATAAATTATAGCAACATTCCACCAATATCTAGTGGGGGACACAAGAAATAGGCTTCACTAATTGTACCCATGTGGGGAATCGACCCGGGTCTTCGGCGTGACGAGCGAAAGCTTGAACCACTAGACTACCCCACCGCCCCACAACGTGCTATAACCTTGAGACGACGTTAAACCCGATCTCATCGCTTCATCCTCCATGTATCTTCTCTCGCATACTTTCCACTTACCACCTATCCCCAGTTCAGAAAGACGCTGGATCATATTCGATTCTATACATATTCCGCCAGGTCTACGATGGCCATCCTTCATCCTCATCCAGCTTCAAGGACACGTGTGTCTCCCTCCTCCCGTCGCTGTTGTTTGTCTGTCAGCTCTTTTCAGGGTTTAATGATGCTGCGGAGAATTCCCTGACGACATTTAAACGAACAAGGCTAGCATGAAGTCTGGGGACGAGTACTAATAAGGTCCGCATGGCGCCGATGATCGAAAGAGTAAATCTTTGGGTTTGGAATTACGATCTGTTCATCAGTTTCTACAGAAAGAATAACGGTAATGAACCCTATTAAGGAGAACCAGCATCTGCGCATGCCTGTGATGACAGCTTCCACTTAAAGGCTCCCGTCAGGTCTGTATTTCGGGGCATGAGTAAATACTTGTTTCAGGAAAGTAAATATTTTTATGTGTCGATTTGATGTATTTGTCAAACGGGTTCGAAAGAGATCGATATCTGGACCATTTCTTGACAAAATACAGATAACTGAGACCTAACCCTCAGCCACTGGAGAGGCTTATTTGGGTCCGGCGTTTGGTTAAAGTCGCATTTTGTACGATTTCAGTGTATCCTATTTTCTTAGCTTGTAGGGGCGTTAGGGTAGCCTATTGGTTAAAACGTCCGCCTGTCACGCTGAAGACCCGGTTTCGATTCCCTGCATGGGTACAACGTGTGAAGACCATTTCTGGTAGTCACCGCCGTGATATTGCTGGAATATTAACAAAAGCGGCGTAAAACCGTACTTACTCACCTACTCACTTAGCTGGTATGGAAACCTCAAACTGAGACAGGTGATTAATTACGTACACTGTTACAAAGTTCATAGCAACGTCGGGCCTGAGCTTCGTGGATCCTGTCTCAGCTAAGGGAGGCAACATAACCATAAAATGCACGCAAGAAAGGTATCCCCCTCTTTTTGATGGTGACTTCATGGTGATGCAAGAAACAAGAAATGCATATTCCATAGTATTGTATTTTTCACAGTTATCTTTGTTATGGGCTGGACTTTAAGTTCACAGTATTTCAGTAACCTTTTTGAACCTTGCGTCGTTTTGATATCTTTGTATTATTTTGGCCAAATCCAATTTTCAACCTCCTATTATGACTTGCACGGCAATTAGAATTTTTGGTATTAGTTTAATTTGTCCCTATTTTTAATATTTTCTTTAAATTCATTTTAATATAAACATTCTCGTGATTCTGTTCTCGCTGAAGCTGCTGCTACTTCAAGAGTGTTATAGGAAGAAATCGATAGTAGTGAACATTAGCCCTTCATTCCGTATAAAATCGGAACTACGCTTCTTACAGCTGATAATTGACTTGCCAAAATATCTTAAGGAAATATTATTGATATAAGTTTTGACAGAGCCACAGATGAAAGGGCTTTATGATTGAATAATAATACCAACTTT